>NC_088343.1:19830000-19982500 GCF_036884655.1 Musa acuminata AAA Group | reverse complement strand
TGAATATCTTAGATAAATGCATAAAATGTATTATATCGTAAATGCTTGAATGTCTTACGAATGCTTGAAATATGATTAAATATAATTGGTATCGTCAAATACATACTTGAAAAATATCAAAATATTTGCTTGAAACGTATCGAAATGTGGCATGATTATTTGTAAATATTTTATTCCTAGTATCATACTTGATTTCGTATCAAAATGATAAATGTCTATCATTACGATGAAATATCGAAATTACCATACTTTATTTCATATTTACAATTGGAATCATGCCTCGGTTTGATGAATCATCATTTTTATTGAAACTTGAATCTTGCTAAATTTCATATTTGAAATTCGCATCATACTTGAAAATGATGATTGTCTATCATCTCTCTATGTTGGATTTGAAAATGGATGTCATGTCTTGACATCATTATTGATAAATATGTAGTATCGTACTTTGAGATGATAAATCATGATTGGTATCATGATGTGCATGTGATAAGTTTAAATGAATATAACTTATCGGGTTGATGCTTGAATTCAAAAGCATTGAATTCAAAAGTATCTTTTCTCAAGTATATAGATAATGAGAGTTAAGGTTAATTCTATCATCAATTGATTGTCATCATAAAAAAGGGGGAGATTATTGAATCTCAAATTTTGATAATGAAATCAATTGGTTAATTATTTGATCTAATATATATGTTGAGAAAAGTGTACAAAATTAACTACGATAGTAGTAAGACATAAAAGAAATAGTGTCGGAGTCGAGATTGAGATTTTGTTGGGAGTTCGAGAATTCATCGGAAGTCTGGACGTTCATCGGAAGTTCTACCGGAATTAACCGAGAAGTCCAGGAGCTTGCCAAAGAAGCTCATCGGAACTTGCCAAGAAGATCATCATGAAGTCCAGGAGCTTGCTAGAAGTCCATTGGAACATTGCCGAGAGATCGTCGAAAGTTCGTCGGAAGATCGTCGGAAGCTTACCAGAAGAACAATTGACATACTGGACCAAGATTGGTTAGTTAATATCTTAAATTATCATAGTTAGATCTTAAGTTGAGTTAGGATTGAAAGATAATCCTACTAACTCAGTTAGGGGCCAACTAGGCCCTTAATATGGCTAAATTGGGTTAGTTGAACAACCCATTCAGCACCTGAAGTCACGGCCAGCGGTGGCACCGCTAGGGCCAGTGGTGGCACCGCTTGGGACTTAGTCTCCCAGGTGGTCTAGGCAGTGGTATCGCCCAGACTGGGTCAATCGCTTTCCTAAGACATTTACTGCAACTTGCTCCGGTGCGTCAATCACTTCTTCCGGCGAGCTTCCGGCGAACTTCCGTCGATCATCCGATGAACCCTCGGTGATGCTCCTGCGGACTTCCGGCAAACTCCTGGACTTGCGACGATCCACTTGGCGAGTTCCGACGAGCTTCTTTGGCAAGCTTATGGACTTCTCGGATTTGTTCCCGTAGAACCTCCGACGATTGTCCGAACTTCCGTCGAACTCTCGAACTCCCAATGTGATCATTGTCTTGACTCCGATGCAACTCCTACTGCATGTCTTACTTTCATCGTAGTTAATCCTGCACATGTAAACAAAAATTCGATCGAGACAATTAATCCTAAGCAATTAACCAAGTTGTCCGGCATGTCATTGGTCCCTCGACGCTTCATCCGATTCTTCGACGCATCGTCCTTTCCTGCGGCCTATTGCCCAATCGGCCAGTTGGCTCCGCAACTCCGATATCCTTGGCACAATACCCGCTCTTCTTGGCCCGATGCCCGAGTCCACGGCCCGAAGCCTTCTGTCAATACGTCGACTGATCCACCGGCCCGATGTCCAATCTTCTGACATGTTCCTCCGGCACAACATGATTTTCCTGCTTTAATTGTCTCATCCTGATCGAGGCATCCTGCGTCACTTAAAACGCAGATTAAATCATAAACATATATCAAGTAGTTTCATCATCAAAATACGAGATTCAACAGAATTGCCATGATTGAACTTAAGAATCTTACTATGCTTTTGTGCTTATATGTTGTGATGAAAATCTAGCTTCATGTTACAAAAACTTGAATATCTTTTAAAATAGCTAGAGCTACTTCTCCTTTTTGTTGATGACATAGGGGGAGAAGTATATTGATGACTTCATACATTGAATTGAATATTTTATATATATTTGCATGATGGTTTAAATGTTTTTCATAACATGTGATGAATGTTACTTGGATTTGGGATAATCCAAGTGTTCTATCAATGGCATATTGATAGGGGAAGTTTAGTTAAACTCCGGGGAGTTAAGGTTAACTCCATTAGTCATCATCAAAAAGGGGGAGATTGTTGAATCTCGGATTTTGATGATGAAACTAATTGATTGTGTTTAGATGTTTAAAAGCATTTTGAGTGATGCAGGTCTACTCGATCAGGATTAGACAGTTAACGCAGGAGGAATTGACGTTGCACCGGAGGAGATCACATTAGGATATTGGATGGCAGAAGGCTTCGGATGTCGGGCATCGGGCCAAGAGCAGAATTGCGCCAAGGATATCGGGGTTGTGGAGGTCAACCGCCGATTGGGCAACAAGCCGCAAGAGAGGACGATGCCCCAAAGAATCGGACGAAGCGCCAACCAATGACGTGTCGGGCAACAGAATGTCAATTCGCTTTATAATAATTGTCTAGATCGAAGTAGAGTTTTGGCTTATGTGTGCAGGATTAACTACGATAACGATGAAGATATAAAGCAAAATAAAGCATCAAAGTCAAGTGCGAAGGATTTGTTACGAGTTCGAGAGTTCGACGGAAGTCCGAAGGTTCGTCGGGAATGCTGCCGGAACTAGCCGAGAATGAGTAGGGAGCTTGCCGAAGGTTTTTTCGGAAGCTTGCCAAAAGGTTCGTTGGAAGTTCGCGGAGCTCGCCGAGAAAGATCGGAGCTTGCCGAAGAAGCTCGTTGGAACTCGCCAAGATCAAATCGTGAAGTCTAGGAGCTTGCCGGGAGTCTGTAGAATGGTTTCCGAGAGTTTATCGGAAGACCGTCGGATGTTCATCGGAAGCTCGCCGGAAGAAGTCGACTTATGGACTTTGTAATAGCTTAGAAAATATCTTTAAATTCATAGTTAGTACGTTAATTAGGGTTAGAATTAGGTGTTAATCCTATAACCCAAGTAGGGGCCAATTGGGCCCGAGTTCGGACTGGTTTGGGCCAAGTTTGGAGCCCAACTAGTGAGCTGAATTGGCCTAGGCAGTGGCACCGCCTAGACTGGGTGGTGGCACCGCCAGTCCACTGTTAGTGTTAGAAACTGACAGGCGGTGGCACCGCCACTAACAGGCGGTGGCACTGCCAGCATCGGGAACCAAAGAGAATTCAAATTTTGGAGCCCAAATTTGAATCCTCTTGAGGCCTATAAATACCCCTCAAATCTCAGCTGAGATAACAACCTTTTGGAGAAGCTAGAAGTTGAGAAAAGCTTTAGGAAAAGTCTTGTTTTCAATAGCTTGAGTGTTCACCTCCTTTCTTTTCATTGAAATCTTTGTAAAAGGGTGAACCACTTGTAAGAGGTTGTAAGAGGGGTGTAAGAAGGAGGTTGATCTTCACCTAGTAAAGGAAGATCATTAGTGGATGCCGGTGGCCTCGACGGAAGAGGAATCAGAGGAGTGGATGTAGGTCACGATTGACCGAACCACTATAAACTACCGTCTTCTCTGGTTTGCATTTATCTTATTGTCATTTATATTACTGCAAACCATCTTCATTTTGATGCTCTACTTCTTTGTCTCCTTCTTACATATGCCTTCAAGTTAAAACGCAATCGAAACGGTTTCAAACAAAATGTTGCTTTTATCGTACGAAGTTTCCGTAAGTGTTTAAATCGTCAAAAGTTTATCATACTTTACCGTTGCACTAATTCACCCCCCCCCCCCCTCTTAGTGCCGCTCCGGTCCTAACAGAGACCTATAAAGCAAGGCTAGTGGCTAAGGGGTATCGTCAAAGGCAAGGTGTTGACTACGATGAAACCTTCTCACCTGTAGCAATGCTAAAATCCATCAGAATTCTATTGGCTATTGCAGCACACTATGATTATGAGTTCTGGCAGATGGATGTGAAAATCACATTCCTCAATGGGAACCTCGAGGAGGAGGTGTATATGATGCAACCTGAGGGATTCGTGTCCAAGAACTGCTCAAATAAGGTGTGTAGGTTGCTTAGATCCATTTATGGACTAAAGCAAGCTTCTCGAAGTTCGAACATAAGATTTGATGAGGCAATCAGATCTTATGACTTCGTTAAGAACGAAGATGAGCCATGTGTGTACAGAAAGGTAAGTGGAAGTGCTATCACCTTTTTGGTGTTATATGTGGATGACATTCAAATCATTGGGAACGACGTAGGAATGCTATCCACAGTAAAGGCTTGGTTATCTAGACATTTCTCCATGAAGGACTTAGGGAAAGCATCCTATACCTTGGGGATTAGAATCTATAGAGATAGATCTAAGAGGATGCTTGGCTTGTCCCAGTCCAAGTACATAGAAACTATTGTCAAATGGTTTGGCATGAAAAATTTTAAGAAAGGGCGAACATTGATATGATACCTTATGCCTCAGCAATAGGGTTTATCATGTATGCCATGCTATGTACTAGGCCTGATATAGCGCATGCTCTGAGTGTCATGAGCAGGTATCAGGCGGATCCAGGCTTGGAGTACTGGAAAGTAGTAAAGTGTATCCTTAAGTACTTGAGAAGGACTAAGGATCTTTTACTAGTATATGGAGGTAATAGCCTTAAGGTTGAAGGCTACACTAACTCAAATTTCCAGTCTGATGTCGATGATAGCAAGTCAAATTCAGGGTATGTGTACACCTTGAATGGAGGAGCAGTGTGCTGGAAGAGTTCCAAGCAAGATACTACTGCTGACTCAACCACAGAGGCGAAGTATATTGCTACATCAGATGCAGCAAAGGAGGGAGTCTGGTTGACGATGTTCATCACAGATTTGGGAGTCGTTTCGGATAGCGAGAAGTTGACTTCCTTATATTGCGACAACTATGGGGCGATTACTCAAATAAGGGAACCCAGGTATCATCAGAAGTGTTTTGAGGAGGTTCCACCTTATCAGAGAGATCGTAACTCGAGGAGATGTAACAGTGGAAAGAGTTCCATCCGAAGATAACATTGCAGATCCACTGATAAAGCCGTTGTCTCATTTTGTCTTTGAGCGTCACAAGGGTCTGATGGGGATCAGACACATAGGTGATTGGCTTTAGGTCAAGTGGGAGATTGCTAGTCATAGGTGCCCAGCAAGCCAATCACATGAGTGATGGCACGTGTGACTTGATACAAAATCTTTTTGCTTATTATATTTTGGTGTATATAACTTTATAACTATTGCATAAATGCATATATATATATTGTGATGTCCTTGGATTTGTGCAATGGGAATCAGATCGTGATGAGATCACGATAATGAGATCGATTCACCTTTAAACACATATCCTAAATAATCCCGGTCATAGGTTACTCGAGAGGGACATCGTGATAACCGGACAGACTGGTGTGCTGTATACTCGTCCATATGATGGATACAGCTGATCTCATAGCTACTCATGTAGGGACACTAGGGATACAGTACAGGTGCTCATTGGAGAATGAGTTCACTGATTGATTCGCTTACGGAATATTGGATGGTTGATGATGCCTTATTGTCAGACAGCGATTCCATAGTCCTAGTGGTGTATTTGGTCCTTAGACTTGAGACACCAAGGATGTCTTGTATGAGTGCTCCACTCTTTGATACCAGACTTATAGGTTTGGCTGTCCCAGATCTAGTATAGCTGGTCATTGGGAGTGGTAGTCGACCTTACGAGGGCTATTGAGTTTCGATAGAGGATCATCCACTCTCGGCGTCATGAGAGGAATATCCCATGTGTTCTTGCTCAGACAAATCCCTAGCCAAGGTCATTCGGGTTGAGAGAGAAAGAGTTCTCCGGGAGAATCCGATTAGAGCGAGACTCAAGTAGAAACCGTATGGGTCTGACAGCACCATGCTCGATATACGGTCTCTGAGATATTAGATGGATGAGGTGTTGAATCTCGTATTTTGAAGATGAAACCACTTGATATATGTTTATGATTTAATCTACGTTTTAAGTGACGCAGGATGCTTCGATCAGGATGAGACAATTAAAGTAGGAAAATCATGTTGTGCCGAAGGAACATGTCAGAAGATTGGACGTCGGGCCGGTGGATCGGTCGACGTATCGACAGAAGGCTTCGGGTCATAGACTCGGGCATCGGGCCAAAAAGAGTGGGTATTGTGCCAAGGATATCAAAGTTGTGGAGTCAACTGGCCGATTGGGCAATAGGCTGCAGGAGAGGACGATGCGCCGAAGAATCGGACGAAGCGTCGAGGAACCAATGACATGCCGGACAACTTGGTTAATTGCTTAGGATTAATTATCTCGATCAAAGTTTTATTTTAAGTGTGCAGGATTAACTACGATGAAAATAAGATATGCAATAGGAGTTGCGCCGGAGTCAAGACAATGATCATGTTGGGAGTTCGAGAGTTCGACGGAAGTTCGGACAGTCGTCGGAGGTTCTGCGGGAACAAATCCGAGAAGTCCATGAGCTTGCCGAAGAAGCTCATCAGAACTTGCCAAGTGGATCATCGCAAGTCCAGGAGTTTGCTGGAAGTCCGCAGGAGCATAACCGAGGGTTCATCGAATGATCAACGGAAGTTCGCCGGAAGCTCGCCGGAAGAAGCAATTGATGCACCGGAGCAAGTTGTAGTAAATATCTTAGGAAAAATCATAGTTAGCACAATGATTAAGTTGGAAATGGGAGGTGATCCCATTAACTTAATCTTGGGGCAATTGGGCCCCTAAAAAACCCAAATTGGGCCGAATGGATCAACTCATTCGGACCCTGATTTCTGCCAACCGGTTGAACCGCCCAAGGTAGGAGGTTGCACCGCCTGGGCTCAGTCTCCGAGCGAGACTGGGAGGTGCAACCGCTCCAGCCAGGTGGTGGCACCGCCTGGGCTCAGTGTCCGAGCGAGACTGGGCGGTGCAACCTCCCCTGACAGGAGGTGGCACCGCTTGAGCTCAGTCTTCGAGCTCTGCCAAGCGGTGCAACCGCCTTAGTCAGGAGGTGCAACCGCCTGAGCTCGGTCTTCGAGCTCTGGCAAGAGGTGCAACCATCCCTGACAGGAGGTAGCACCGCCCAGAGGCTCAGTCTTCGAGCTCTGCTAGGCGGTGCAACCGCTCTAGTCAGGAGGTACAACCGCCTGATCCCGGAATTCCGGGAATTGATAGTTTTGAGCTCCAAATTTGAACTAGGTTGGGGCCTATAAATACCCCACCCATTCAGCACTGAAAGGGCAAGAACTAACACCGAAATCTTGATCTTGTTCTGTGATTTTTAGAGCTCAAAATTGTTGTAAAGGCCAAAAGTTCTTCTCCCTCTTTTCTTCCATGTTCTGAGCTGTAAAGAGAGGAGAGAAATTTCTGTAAGGGTTGTCTCCTAAGCCCGTCAAAAGGAGTGAAACTGTAAAAGGGTGGTTGGCCTTCACCTATTGAAGGAAGGCCTCTAGTTGACGTCGGTGACCTCGTCGATGGAGGAAGCCAAAAGTGGAGTAGGTCAAGATTGACCGAACCACTCTAAATCTTGGTTTGCATTTACTTTGAGCATATTATCTTTACTGCAAACCTCCTCTAAAGCTTACTACTTTCTGCGCATATACGATCGGGTTTTAAGCTTTGCACTTTCCGAATCAGCGTTTAAACGTAAATCTGTTTTTTCGTACGATCATCATATTTCAGTTTGCGTTTACATTTTGATTTCTATCTTAACTGCAAACTGCCTTTATATCCTTGCTTAAGCTGCATCTCGCCTAATCAAGTGATTTATGAATCAGTATTTAGACGTAAATCAGTTTCTTCGTACGAACGTCATATTTCAGTTTGCGCTTATATTCTGGTTTTCATCATAACTGCAAAATGCCTTCATAGATTGACTTTAACGTCATCTCGCTTGATCTTAAGTTAAAGTAATCTTAGAATCGGCTTTCACACCAAAATCATTTTTTATCGTTCGAACATTTTTTTATCGTCGAAAGATTTTCATTGCACTAATTCACCCCCCCCCCCCCCCCCCCCTCTTAGTGCTCTTGATCCTAACAAGTGGTATCAGAGCCCGATATTTCTCATTTCGGATTTACACCCGAGAGAAATGGCTCTTCATGGCTTTCAAGACGGCTTATCGGTCTTTCGACCACCGTTGTTTAACGGATTGGACTACACTTATTGGAAAATTCGAATGAGAGTTTTCTTGATTTCTATGAATTTGGATTTATGGAATATCATTGAAAACGGTTTTCAACTTCCCTCTAAACCGATGAACGAATGGTCGGATTTGGAGAAGAAGTATTTTTCTTTAAATGCAAAGGCTATGAATGCCTTATTTTGCGCTTTGGACAAAAATGAGTTCAATCGGATTTCTACGTGCGAAACAACTTTTGACATTTGGCGAACACTTGAAATCACGCACGAGGGAACTAGTAGAGTCAAAGACTCGAAAGTTAACATTTTATTGCATGATTTTGAGCTTTTTCGAATGCAACCAAGCGAGACTATAGGCGACATGTATACCCATTTCACGGATGTCGTCAATAGTTTAAGAGCTCTTGGAAAATATTTTTCGGATTTTGAACTCGTAAACAAGATTTTGCGTTCTCTTTCTAAGAAGTGGGATTCAAAAGTAATTACAATACAAGAAGCTAAAAACCTAAACAACTTACCACTTGAAGAACTAATTGGTTCATTGATGACATATGAAATAGTGCACAATGCACATGATGAACATGATGAACATGATGAACAAAGTCACCTTCCAAAGAACAGAAAGGATTTGGAACTCCAGACAAATGAATACCACTTGAGCGATGACTCAAGTGATGAGGACAATGATGAACTTGAACTTCGAACACTAAATCTTAATAAGTTTATTAAACAAAAATCTAAAATAGACAATGAACTTGAACGAAGGAAGAGGCCAAAGAAGAGAAAGGCAACCAAGGATGAATCAAGAACTTCCAAAGGTGAAACGGCGAATTGGGCTTTGACGGGCTTCGACTACAAGGTAAGTAACTCAACTCTCTTGAATTATTTTGAAATTACTTGATGCTCTCATGATGTATTTTCTTTTTTTTGTTTAGAATTAATGTTTTTAAAAAAAATTATGATCATGCTAGTAATTTCGAAAATGATAATATTGTATATTTTATGATAAGCAAACAAAATGATTTTGATTGAAAATATGAAATCATGGTTAAGAAGTAATAATGTGTATCATGGTGATGTCCATTGTTATTTCTCGATTTTGAGTATATTAAATCATGTTTAATTTGAAGTTATGATTAATGAGTATATATTTTTGAAATTACGTATGATGATTCTTGATAATTATGGATTATCGATTTTCATGATAATAACAGTGGCTTTGAAAACTGATGCATGTTTGACATAAATGAAATAGGCATGGTTATATGAAATAGTGTAAGTGTCATGTTTGACGATTGTATACTCAATGATGCATAATGATGTAATAAAAACACTAAATGTTTGGATACCATGATTTATGATTTTATGCATGAGATTTTAAAGTTATACATGATGATTTTTGTGACTTATTGGTCTTGATGGTTTTATGATGAAATTTATTTTACGATCCTAAACGTTGATGCATGTTTTCATTTGACATAAATGAAAAGGCATGCTTACATGAAATTAATCACTTAAGATGAAACACTTAAAAAACAGGAAAAATATATTATCAATGAAATCATGAATCTATTTATGTTATAAATATTGTGAGCCATAAAAATGATTTTGATTATTTAAATTTGAAATGAGTTTTATCAAAATCATGATCATGATTTGTCAAATTGAATGAATTGAAAATGAATGCTGATTTTTCTCTTGAATGATTGTGACCTGTATTCCTTGTATTCATGATATGATTTTTATGCAATTCTTTGTATTCATGAAAGGTTTATCTCATCACCCAATTATTTTCTTCTTAATATTCCTTATGTGATGATATGAATACATGGAATATTCATTAATTTATTTTGATGTATACAAATGAAAAGTTATGATCATGCATGGTAGGATATAATTTGACAAAATCGATACCATCATGATATGAAGCATTTATGATTTGCAATGATGCATGCAATACTTGAGCTTTTTAATTATGATGTGATGTATTGCATATGATGTAAATTATGATTTAAAATGCTATGAGTTGTTACTAAAATGATGTATTATAAATGTTGATTTAATGTCATGAATACTCTAAATGATGAATGTTTGGTATCATGATCAAAATGTTGATAAATAGTTAAAAATTTAAGTATCATGTATAATATGCTCATAATATTGATTGATTTATTCAGTATCATGCATGAATGAAATATAAGGTTTTTGAAATTGTGCATGTTCGAATTTGAAAATATAATGATGCACAAATAAGATTGAAACCTACCTTTGTCATGATTTAGAAATTAATGTAAAGGGTTTTCCCTTCTTTTTGCCAATGACATAGGGGGAGAAAGAGTTGCTAATGTGCATATCTCAAAGAGAAAATTGCTAGCTTGCGTGTCTTAAAATGTTGAAAATTTTTTGCTAGCTTGTATATTGTAAACTTGCTATCGTACTACCATGATGATGAGCATATCTTATCTTCATGATTGTATTTGAAAATCAATAGCATAGCCTTGTCCGAATGCATGAAAGTGTTAATTTCATTTTCGGATTCTCTTAACAATTGGATTTTCGAATTATCCTCTTCCAGACTTAATAAGCATATGTCATATCAAGTTTAATTTATATCATTGATTTTTGACATATGGAATCAACTAGCAAATACATCTCTCATACACTTATTATGTGAACAATATTTTGTTTTGAGAAATGGATTTGATGAAATGATTCCTGCTTATAAATTCCTTCTTAAAAAAGGAAGTCATTTTTACGTACAAAGATTTGATTCACATACATATCTTGATACTTGTAAAAATGAAACGTGCTTTAATATCTTATCAATTTTAACTTCATTCGAGTAAGCTCAGAAATAGCTTTCCTCCTTCATGTAAAAAGAAAATAACAAATAAAATGGAAGAAGTTTTCAAAGCTATCTCCCTGTCATGTTTTCCTTGAGATGTTTGAATATTTGGTATCTTATCACTCTTTGTTGAAAAATGACATGAACCTGCTTATGGCATCGCACTTATATTTAAAATTTGCTTATATCGTTCTCCTTTTTGTTGACAACAAAGGGGGAGAAATATATGAATTGATGCTATGATTGTCATATTTGCTCTATGCCATGGTTGCATTATAATAATATATCAAGAACTAGCATCGCAACTTTACTTATTGATATCTTGCCATGTGATGAAATGCTACAATTGATAAACACTTGAAATGTTTGCATTACGATATCAAAAGCTTACATTGCAATCTTACATGTTGATATCATACCATTTGATAATAGCAAACTTGCATGATGATAAAACTTAATATTATGTTTTTCATGCAATGAGTTGAACCAATATCACAAACACTTGATTGTGGTACTTCTCCTTTTTGTTGATGACAAAGGGGGAGAAGTATGTTGATGACATGACATGTTATGCATAAGTTTATGCATAAGTTCATGATGACGTGTTGCAAGTATTCATGATGAATATTGCAATGACTTGAATTCAGTTTGAATTCAAGATTCTATCAATATGGCATATTGATAGGGGGAGTTTGTTTAAACTCCGGGAGTTAAGGTTAACTCCGTCATCAAGTAGTTGTCATCATCAAAAAGGGGGAGATTGTTGAATCTCGTATTTTGATGATGAAACCACTTGATATATGTTTATGATTTAATCTGCGTTTTAAGTGACGCAGGATGCTTCGATCAATATGAGACAATTAAAGCAGGAAAATCTTATTGTGCCGAAGGAACATGTCAGAAGATTGGACGTCGAGCCGGTGGATCGGTCGACGTATCGACAGAAGGCTTCGGGCCATGGACTCGGGCATCGGGCCAAAAAGAGCGGGTATTGTGCCAAGGATATCGGAGTTGCGGAGTCAACTGGCCGATTGGGCAATAGGCTACAGGAGAGGACGATGCGCCGAAGAATCGGACGAAGCGTCGATGGACCAATGACATGCCGGACAACTTGGTTAATTGCTTAGGATTAATTGTTTCGATCGAAGTTTTATTTTAAGTGTGCAGGATTAACTACGATGAAAATAAGATATGCAACAGGAGTTGCGCCGGAGTCAAGACAATGATCACGTTGGGAGTTCGAGAGTTCGACGGAAGTTCGGACAGTCGTCGGAGGTTCTGCGGAAACAAATCCGAGAAGTCCATGAGCTTGCCAAAGAAGCTCATCGAAACTCGCCAAGTGGATCATCGCAAGTCCAGGAGTTTGCCGGAAGTCCGCAGGAGCATCACCGAGGGTTCATCGGATGATCGACGGAAGTTCGCCGGAAGAAGCGATTGACGCACCGGAGCAAGTTACAGTAAATATCTTAGGAAAAATCGTAGTTAGTACAATGATTGAGTTGGAAATGGGAGGTGATCCCATTAACTTAATCTTGGGGCAATTGGGCCCTTGAAAAACCCAAATTGGGCCGAATGGATCAACCCATTCGGACCCTGATTTCTGCCAGGCGGTTGAACCGCCCAAGGCAGGAGGTTGCACCGCCTGGGCTCAGTCTCCGAGCCAGATTGGGAGGTGCAACCGCTCCAGCCAGGCGGTGGCACCACTTGGGCTCAGTCTCCGAGCGAGACTGGGCGGTGCAACCTCTCCTGACAGGAGGTGGCACCGCTTGAGCTCGGTCTTCGAGCTCTGCTAGGCGGTGCAACTGCCTCAGTCAGGAGGTGCAACCGCCTGAGCTCGGTCTTCGAGCTCTGGCAGGAGGTGCAATCGCCCCTGACAGGAGGTAGCACCATCCAGAGGCTCAGTCTTCGAGCTCTGCTAGGCGGTCCAACAGCTCCAATCAGGAGGTGCAACCGCTTGATCCCGGAATTCTGGGAATTGACAGTTTTGAGCTCCAAATTTGAACTGGGTTGGGGCCTATAAATACCCCACCCATTCAGCACTGAAAGGGCAAGAACTAACACCGAAATCTTGATCTTGTTCCGTGATTTTTAGAGCTCAAAATTGTTGTAAAGGCCAAAAGTTCTTCTCCCTCTTTTCTTCCAAGTTCTGAGCTGTAAAGAGAGGAGAGAAAATTCTGTAAGGGTTGTCTCCTAAGCCCGTCAAAAGGAGTGAAATTGTAAAAGGGTGGTTGGCCTTCACCTATTGAAGGAAGGCCTCTAGTTGACGTTGGTGACCTCGTCGGTGGAGGAAGCCAAAAGTGGAGTAGGTCAAGATTGACCGAACCACTCTAAATCTCGGTTTGCATTTACTTTGAGCATATTATCTTTATTACAAACCTCCTCTAAAGCTTACTGCTTTCTGCGCATATACGATCGGGTTTCAAGCTTCGCACTTTTCGAATTAGCGTTTAGACGTAAATCTAATTTTTCGTACGATCATCATATTTCAGTTTGCGTTTACGTTTTGATTTCTATCTTAACTGCAAACTGCCTTTATATCCTTGCTTAAGCTGCATCTCACCTAATCAAGTGATTTACGAATCAGCATTTAGACGTAAATCAGTTTCTTCGTACGAACATCATATTTCAGTTTGCGCTTATATTCTGGTTTTCATCATAACTGCAAACTGCCTTCATAGATTGACTTTAACGTCATCTCGCTTGATCTTAAGTTAAAGTAATCTTAGAATCGACTTTCACACTGAAATCGTTTTTTATTGTTCGAACATTTTTTTATCGTCGAAAGATTTCCGCTGCACTAATTCACCCCCCCCCCCCCCCTCCTCTTAGTGCTCTTGATCCTAACATGAGGGACTATAGGTACACGGTAACTGAGGACAAACAGGTCCAATGGATTGGATTACCCTGTATCATCTGGGGACTACGGCGTAGTGGCCTAATATGTCCGTAGTCGATGAGTCAAGTGAATTATTACAAAGATAATAATTCACTGAGTTAGAAGAAGTTCTGACGGGTATGACTCACGGCCAGCTCGATATTGGGCCTAGAGGGTCACACACATATGGTGGGCATTGCGATGAGTAGAGGTTCGGATATGAGATATCCGACGGAGCCCTTGTCTTATTGGATGCAGATCTAATACCCACTAGGGGAGGACCCATTAGGATTTGATAGGGGACCTCTATAAATAGGAGGGATTCATAGCCTCATAGGCTAGAGTCTTTGCTTGCCTTTCCTATTCTCCTCTCCCTCTCCACCTCAAAGCAGGCCTGGAGTTTTGAGGAGCGTTGTCGCAACCTTGCTGTGTGGATCACCGCTAGAGAGGAGGACGCTTGACCTCCTTCACCCTCTCCTAAGGATCTGCAAGGAAACAGGGATATACGATCTCCCTAGGTAACACAATATACTCTATATGCAGTTTTAAGTTTCACGAATTTTGCGAACCAATCTTCGCACGACGACGAACATCTCTTTGGGAATTGGGGATTTTATTTTCTTGTTCTTCCGCTGCGCATATGATGTCGCCCCCAAGATTTCCCAACAGTTTCTTGGTTGCAGAGGACTCCTTGGTGGCTAGGGTTTCCTAGCCACACAAGGCAGCCCTATGGCCTAGGATTCCTAGCCACAAGAGAGTCCCTAGTGGTTAAGATTTCCTAGCCATATAAGGGATGACCTACCATGTGGGGGCACCCCATGGTAAGGTTCCCAAAATACTACAGAATAATTAATTAAATAGTTTAATTAATTATTATTATCTAGTAGTCCTACATGATGATGTGTACATATGATGTATGATGTGGATGAATGATCATAGACCGTGTGATGCTATGTATATGTGTGTTATGGTTATTATTATTATTATTGGGGCCTGCGAACTTCTATTTTTTTTTTCTCATTTATTGTTGGGCATGTGTGCCTATGATTGATTATATATAATTATACGAGGAGGCATAGCGGGAACATAGAAGTGATAGCAGGACCCCACAAGATTAAGACGGACAATCGCAATACATAGAGATACGTCGAGATGCCGATGGAACCAATGAGGAAAAGATGGATAATTACAGGGCATGGAGATGTGCCGTTGCACACATAGATCTTGATGTGAGTCATTGAGCCCATTGGCTCGGGCTTGATCATATTAGGTTGTGGTCTATGATTATCTGGTATGATTGCTGTAATTACTTATACACCTACTATATATATATACACATATATATATATATATACATATACATATATATATATATGTGTGTGTATATATATATGTATATATATATATGTGTGTATATATATATATATGTATATATATATATATGTGTGTATATATATATATATGTATATATATATATATGTATATATATATATATATATATATATTTACATGCGATGTAGATATATATTAAATATGTATATATGTGACACGTCATAGGAAACTGAATCATAATTCCCTCTCGATAATATTAAGTAAATAAACGTGAGGCAATTAGATTGACCCACGTGGCTTTCCATCGTTATAGGAAAAAATCGATTTCCGACGTAGTTGAGTTGGTCGAGTCCCTCGAAGCTCATCTATATCATGATTCGATATCTTGCCTATGACATAGAGATGTCACCAATGACCTGAGGACATAATATGATTGGTCGAGTCCTTCGAGAGCATATCATCGAATCAGACTCATCTTGTAACAATGGTGATGACTTAACCAAACATCATGGTTGGTCGAATCCCTCATAACCATGGTGGTTCGGAGGTCGAATAGGACAGAAATCATAATGAGTTATGATCGACAAGAGTTGCCTACCTTTTTGGGCTTAGCGTGATTGGTCGAGTCCCTCGAGATTACGTTAAGATGTCGATTGGATCCTGATCTCCACTAGAGATCCGCCGGGGGTCTTCGATTCACAAACCAGAGGGAGTTGTGTGTTTCATAGAAAATAGTGGGAGTAGATTAAGATAGAAGAGCATATCTTAATTATTTATTTTTGTAAAATCTGCATGCTATTTATTTCTACTACATATTTATTTTCAGAAAAATATCGCTTTCAAATCCCTTACGTGGTATACTTGATGTCAACTACCTCACTAGTCCAAATTATTTAGATTGGCTCCGCAACTTGAGAATTATTCTCATAATGAAGAAGATCGCATACGTCTTTGATATAGTGATGTCTACGCCCGAGGAAGGGGAAGTGAGGATGAGATCACTCGCTATTTGAAGTACATAGATGACTCCACTCTTGCTCAATGTTACATGTTAGGCTCCAAGACTCCCGAGTTACAAAGATAGTTGAAAAGATGGATGCTAAATCCATTCTCCTATATCTTCGTAAATTGTTTGAGGAATAGGGAAGAACTCAGCGATATTAGATATCCAAGAGTCTCTTCTGTGCTAAGATGATTGAGGGAACATCGGTTCAGGACTATATCCTTAAGATGATTGAGTAAGAAAAACTCACAGGTCTATGAATGGTTCTAGAGGATAACTTGTGTATCGATCTTGTGCTTCAATCCCTACCAGATTTATTTTCATAGTTCATCATGAACTTTAATATGAATAAGCTTGAGGTTATTGAATCTCGGATTTTAATGACGAAATCAATTGATAATGTTATGATCTAATCTGTGTTTTGAGTAACGCAGGACTAACTTCGATCAAGAAAGATAATTCAAGCAGGAAGAATCAATGTTGGGCCATAGTGGAACATGTCAGAAGATTGGACATCGAGCCAGAAGATCGATCGACGTGTCGGCAGAAGGTTTCGTGCTATGAGTTCGGGTATCAGACCTAGAAGAGCGGACATTACGCCAAGGAGATCGGAGTTGCGAAGGTTAACCCTGAATCGGAGTTACGGAGATTAGGGAATGCATTATTGAAAATTTCTTTATCACTATCTTATCGATTTTTCAAAAGGAGATTAATGAATTTATTTATATATTTTTTATGAATCTCTTAAAAATAATTTTGATGATTTGACAAATTGAATGAGTTGAAAATAATGATAAATGCTTTGAAAATAAATGTTCGTATCATGCTTGATGGTTTTACATTTTAGAATTATGCATGATGAGTTGAAATAATGATAGTTTAAAAAAATTATATTTATTCAAATGCATGAATCGATAATCTTTTTGACACATGAATTATGATTTTTTCACTTGATGACTCGTTATTTCTTATGCATGAACCAAATTCTCCTCTCTTCTTGTCGTTTACTAAAGAGGAGAATTTTTCAAATAAATCATGATTTTTCAAAATTATAATTTTTTATGATTCTTAATGAATTGAGATATATTATACATGAATCGAGATCCTTTATATTTTCTCTTGTGACTCTTTTTGTTATAAGAATGTCTTTATCTATATCATTATCTTGAATTTTCGATATTCAATGCTTGAGATTTTTTTATGAATCAAGATCTTTGATCTCCTAAGGTTTCTTTTTATTATTTACTAGAAGAGAGATTTGTCAAAATAAATCATGTATTTTTGTATTCATGACTTAATCCTTCATGATCTTTGATATTATATTTTTCATGACATGATTTCTTTGTATTTATGGCTTGTATATCTTGTAATGATTGAAATATTTTATATTATTATATCATTCCCTTCCTTTTGATAATAACAAAAGGGGAGAGAAAATTGCTATCTTGCTATCTCAAGAAAAGCAAATTGCTAACTTATAAAGAAAGGAAAAACTTGCAAGCTTGCAAATCTCAAAGGAGAAAGTCTTACAAGCTTGCACATCATAAAAATTATCAAAAAAGATACTAGCTTGCACATTGTAAAGAGAAGCAAGAAGTGCCATCTTGCAAATCACAAGAGAAGCAATGTTTGCTAACTTACACATTTCAAGAAGATGCAAAACTTACAAACTTTCACATTGCAAAAGGAAATAAAAATTGCTAGCTTGCATGTTCTAAAATATTATAAAATTTACTAGCTTGCATAGTGCAAAAGAAAGTAAAACTTGCTAGCTTGCACATCGCAAAGAAAAGCAAACTTGCTAGCTTGCTCATCTCAAAAGAGAAGCAAAGTTTGCTAGCTTGCATATTTCAAGAAAATACAAAAATATGCTATCTTGCACCTCTCAGAAGAGAAGAAAGAAGTCACTAGCTTGTATATTCTAAAGTGATGAAAATTTTACTAAATAGCTTACCTTTCGTATCTCTAAAATTTAATAGTTGCACTTCTTCTTTTTGTTAATGACAAAAGGGTGAAGATATGATGATATGTTGATCATACATGGTATGATGTAATATACTTTGATATTTTGATACCATAATGATTTGAAATATTTATGATGATGCATGCAAAACTTATGATAATTATGCATGCAATGCAATGATATGCATATAATGTGTTGCATATGATCATAATTATAATTGTTTTGATTTGAATTCAAGGTTCTATCAATATGATGTATTGATAGGGGGAGTTTAGTTTAAACTCTATCATCAATTGGATGTCATCATCAAAAAGGGAGAGATTGTTGAATCTCGGTTTTTGATGATGAAACCAATTGATAATGTTATGATCTAATCTGTGTTTTGAGTTACGTAGGAATAGCTTTGATCAGGAAAGACAATTAAAGCAGGAAAAATCAATGTTGGGCCAGAGTGAAACATGTCAGAAGATTGGACGTCGAGCCGAGGATCGATTGACGTATCGGTAGAAGGCTTCATGGTCTAAGTTCGGGCATCAGGCCTGAAGAGTGGACATTGCACCAAGGAGATCGGAGTTGTGGAGGTCAACATGCCGATTGAGCAAAAGGCCGCAAAAGAGGACGATGTGCAGAAGGATTGGACGAAGCGCCGATGAACTAATGATATGCCAGATAACATGTGGTTAATACTTTATAATAATTATTTAGATCAAAGTAGTTTTAGCTCTAATTGAGTTGGTTTAGAATGTAATAAGGCCAACTCAATTAGGGGCCAATTGGGCCCAAATTGGGGCTATTTTGGGTCAAGAGAAATGCCCATTTAGTGACCCAAAAGTTGGTTCAAGCAGTAATACCGTCGGTCTAGGTGGTGGCACCGCTAGTGGCTTAGTCTACGAGACACAGCCTCCAAGATTGTGTCAGGCAATAGTATCGCCAGATTGGATGGTAATACTACCTAATGTTAGGCGGTGGTACTGTCAGTCTGGGCGGTGGTACTGCTAGTACCCCGAAAATCGGGGATGAGACTTTTTTGGCTCCAAGCTTGAATCCACTTGGGGCCTCTAAATACCCCTCTCATCCCTACTCAAATTACACAACAACTAAGAGCAAAAAGAAAAGAAAATGCTATTGTAATCTTGTGAGAACTCCTCTCAAACTCTAAGTATTAGTAAAGTTTAAGAGAGGAGGTAGTGGGGGTGTAAGGTTTTCTCCTAAGCTTGTCAAAAGAAGAATAGAGTTGTAAGAAGGTGGTTGGTCCTTCCCTATTGAAGGAAGATCATTTAGTGAATGTCGATAGCCTCGACAAAAGAGGAATCGGGAGTGGATGTAGGTCACGACGACCGAATCACTATAAAACTCGATTTGTATTTCTATTTTGTCTTTCATTCCCTTACTGCAAATTGCTTTACTTCCTTATTACTTTAGCTACAAACTCTCATGAATATATTTTTAAAGTTAAGCAATTCCGATATCGGTTTTTATCGAAATAAAGATTTTTTGAATCGACGTCATTTTTATTTTTGTACTAACTCACTTTCCCCCCCCCCCCCCATCCCTCTCAATGCCGACTCAATCCTAACATATGGGACTCTCCCTGAGCTCCTCAATATATTGAGGGAGGTTGAGAGCATCATCAAGAAAGAGAAGCCAGGTCTCTATACTAGTGAAACCAGAAAGAAAAGGAAGACAAAGAAGTCCCTTAAGAAGGGCAAAGGCAAACTGGGTAAAACAAAGGTTATCAAGAAAGACCCGACAAAGGACAAAGGCTAGTACTTCCAATATGGCAAAGACGAGCACTAGAAGAGGAATTGCAAAGAGTACATTACAAAGAAGGTGAAATAGAATCTTGGAGAAGCTTCAGATATATTCATGATTAGTCTTCATTTGTCATATTCTTATAATAACACATTAGATACTAGTAGTACTTATCACATCTGTAATCTATTGCAGGTTCTAGCAAGACCTAGGAGATTAGCAAGAGATGAAAAAAACCTTAAGATGGGCAATGGAGCAAAAGTTGTTGTAGTGGCCATTGGCGAGGTCACCCGACATCTGCCTAGTAGAGCTACTATTGCATTGGATACATGTTATTTTGTTCCTTCTATTATCAAAAATATTATTTCTATTTCATATTTGATCGTTGGTAGATATAAATTAGTTTTTGAGAATAATAGTTATTCAATATTATTAGATGATAAGATTATAACTAGAGGAACATTGTGTAATGGTTTATTTATGTTAGATACTACTCCACATATTATAAATATAAGTGTGTTCAAGAGGAAACGAGATGAAGTAAACAATGCATACATATGGCATTGTAGGATATATCATATCCATGAAGGAAGGATTTAAAACTTGCTGAAGGATGGATACTTAGATCCATTCGATTATAAGACATATGCAACTTACAATCCTTACCTTTGTAGAAAGCTAACCAACTCTCCATTTAGTAGAACTGGAGAGAGAGCCACTAAGTTACTAGAGCTCATATATAGTGATTTATGTGGTCCCATATCAACCCAAGCTATAGGTGATTGTTGAATCTCATATTTTTTATGAAACCAATTGATATGTATTTATGTTTTAATCTGCATTTTGAGTGACACAGGATGCTTCGATCAGGATGAGGCAATTAAAGCAGGAAAAATCATGTTGGGCCGGAGGAACATGTTAGAAGATTAGACATCGGGCCGATGGATCGATCGACGTATCGACAAAAGGCTTCGGGTCATGGATTCGGGCATCAAGCCAAGAAGACCAAATATTGCACCAAGGATATCAGAGTTACAGAGTCAATTGGCCGATTGGGCAATAGGCCACAAGAGAGAACGATACACTGAAGAATCGGACGAAGCGTCGAGGGACCAATGACATGTCGGACAACTTAATTAATGCTTATTATTAATTGTCTAAATCGAAGTGTGTTTTTACATATGCAGGATTAACTACGATAGCAAGGCATGACGCAAAATGAAGTCTCGGAGTCAAGGACACGATCACGTTGGGAGTTTGAGAGTTCGTTGGAAGTCCGAACGTTCGTCAGAAGTTCTGGAGGAACCAGCCGAGAAGTCTCAGAGCTTGCTAGAGAAGCTCATCGAAACTCGCTAAGAAAATCATCGTGAAGTCCAGGAGCTTGCCGGGAGTCCGCCGGAACATTGCCAAGAGATCATCAGAAGTTCGTCGGAAGCTCGTCGGAAGAATAGACTTACGGACTTTGTTTAGCTTAGAATATGTCTTAGGAATCGTAATTAGCATGTAATTGGAATTGGATTTGGGTCAACCTAATTAGGGGTCAGCTAGGCCCATGTAAGAACTATGTTGGGCCCAATAAGAAGCCCAAATAGTGCCCCAAGAAGTCTCACTGTCGTGGCATACTCTTCGAGACTGTGTCAGGCGGTGGTATCGCCAGTCTGGGTGGTTGTACCGCCCCTAGCAGGGTGCCAAGCGTGATACCGCCAGTATGAGCGGTAGTACCGCCAGACCTGGGTGGTGGTACCGCCCAAGGCAATGTCAGCCAGACTGACACTGGGCGGTGGTACCGCTCGTGCCCAGGGAACCCGGGATGAGATGTTTTTTGGCTCCAAGTTTGAATCAACTTGAAGCCTATAAATACCCCTCTCATCCCTGGTTAAAGCACATAAGCACAAAGAGCAAAAAAGGAAAGAAATGCTGTAGAAATCACTTTAGAAATTTCCTCCTTTGCTCTAAGTTTAGAATTCTATAAGAGGAGTGTGAGTGCTTGTAAGGGTTGTCTCCTAAACCTATGAAAAGGATAAGAGGGGTGTAAGAAGGAGTTGGTCTTCACCTATTGAAGGAAGACCTCTAATGGACATCGGTGACCTCGTTGGAGGAGGAAGCCAAAAGTGGATATAGGTCAAGATTGACCGAACTACTCTAAATCTCGGTTTGCATTTACTTTCTGCTATTTATCTTAACTACAAACTGCCTCCATTGCTTTACATCAATTATACTTCTGTATGCTTTTAATTTAAATTAAGTTTCCGAAAACGGTTTTAACGTAAGAAACGGTTTTATCGTACGAAAGTTTTTAAACCGTCGTGATTTTACCGCTGCACTAATTCACCCCCCCGCCTCTTAGTGCTGACCCTGATCCTAACAATTAGTATCAGAGCCATGATTTTCTAATAGAAATGGCTAATTTCGGCTTTCAAGAGGGTCAATCTCTCATTCGTCCTCCCTTCTTTAATGGGACGGACTACACTTATTGGAAAACTCAAATGAGAGTTTTCTTGCTTACATTGAATCTTGATTTATGGTATATAGTCGAAAATAGTTTTGAGATGTCTTCTCTTCCAATGAACCATAGGAATGATTTGGAAAAGATGACGTTTTTTTTAAATGCAAAGGCTATGAATGCCTTGTTTTGCGCCTTAGATAAAAATGAATGCAATCGGGTTTCTTTATGCGAAACGACTTTTGACATATGGCATACTCTTAAAATCACAATGAAGGCACTTCTAGAGTTAAAGATTCGAAAATCAACTTTTTAATGCATGATTTCGAGCTTTTTTGAATGAAGCCAAGCGAAACCATTGTTGACATGTACACCCGTTTTATGGATGTCGTCAATAGTTTAAGAGCTCTTGGCAAATGTTTTTTGAATTTTGAACTCATTAATAAGATTTTACGATCACTTTCAAAAAATTGGGATTCGAAAATAATGACAATACAAGAATCAAATAACTTGAACCATTTTTCGATTGAAGAACTAATTGGTTCATTGATCACATATGAAATGACATGCAATGCATGTGAAGAACTTGAGAACCACCTTCCAAAGAACAGGAAGGATTTGGGACATAGAATATTTAAAGACCACTCGAGCATAAACTCAAATGATGGTGAACTTCAACTCACTAAGAAATTTAAAAAGTTCATGAAACAAGAATTAAAGAACAAAAATAAACTTAAAAAGAATGAACCTATTTGCTTTGAACGCAAGAAGAATACAATGTGGGATGAATCGAGCTCCTCCGAAGATGAGGAGAAAACTACACCTTGGATTATACAACGACAAGGTAGCAAACTACACCTTAACAGCCTTCAACGTTGAGGTAATCAAAAATCCTTTAGTTTATTTTGAAATTACATAATGCTTCTCATGACTTATTTTAAATTTAGATTTAATTTACTTTAGGAAAATTAAATATTTTTTTATTACATGTTTAATGAAAATACAAAAATAAAATTGGATCATACTTATCTTTCCAATTATTTTAAAAATAATCATGAAAAATACATATTTTATGATAAACAAATAAAATGATTTTGATTGAAAATATAAGATCATGTTTAATGATTTAATGATGCATAATGATGTTTTGAAACCATGTTTTGATGTCATGTATAATGATCATGCTTAATAAATTTATATTCAAAATTATGCATGATGATTTTTGGGATTATCGAACTTTACGATCTTTTGAAAGATCTTTTTCAGTGTTAAGGAATGATGCATGGATTTAGCATAAAAGAAAAGAACAAGCATGTATGAAATCAATCAATGAGTTAAAACAAAAGGAGGAAAGTATTTTTCTTGAAAAATTTTTTTTTCTCTATCTTATCGATTTTTCACTAAGAGACCAATAAAATTATTTGTTTTTTTGAATCTCTTGAAAGTAAGGTTGAGATTTTAATGATTTGAATTTGAAATAAGTTTTATCAAAATCATGATATTGATTTCTTGGAATAACATGAGATTACCTTTGATGATCATTTTGATTCATGGAATTTTGGATTCATGACTTGATCTTTCATTTGTTTATGAGATGGTTGAAATCTTTGTACCTTTGAATTATTCCCTTCTCCTTTCAATTTTTGAATTTATGCATGTTATATGTTAAACATTTGAAACCATATTTTGGTATCATGCATATATCTAAGAAATGTTGATTTGACAAATTGAATGAGTTGAAAATGAATGATGATTTTTCTCTTGAATATAACTTGTGATTTTTTTATAAATCATCATCTTGATTTCTCGATATTCGATATATGAAATTTTTCTATGAATCAAGATTCTTTCATGATATGATTCTTCTTTGTATTCAGTAAAAATGATATATTCAAATTAACCATGATATGCTACTCGACATCTTGATAAATGACTTGAATTTTATTATGTAAAATTCCTTGCATTCATGAAATGTGTATCTCATCACCAAAATTCTCTTGATATTTTGAATGTGATGAAATGAAATTATGCATGATATATAAATGAGAAGTTAATGATCATGCATGATAGGATGTAATGAATTTTGACAAAATTGGCATCATCATGATATGGAATATTTATGATTTGAAATGATGCATGCAATACTTATGCTTTTTTATTATAATGACGTATTGCATATAATGTATCATGAATGCTCTACATGATGAATGCTTGGTATCATGATCAAAATGTTGATAAATGCTATGATTTGTTACCAAAATGATGTATCATGTATGATTGAATATCATGTATGATATTCCCTTAGTGATTAATTTATTTGTATAATGCATGAAGAAAAGATACAAATGTAAAGTTTTGAAATTGTGCATGTTTTAATTTAAAATTAGGATGATGCACAAATATATTAAAAAAGGATTAATACTTTACCTTTGTCATAATCTGAAAATTGATATAAAGGGTCTTCCCTTCTTTTTGACAATGACAAAGGGGGAGATAAAAGATGCTAGCTCGCTCAATTCAAGAAGAAAGCAAAAATTGCACTTCTCAAAAGAGAAGAAAGAACTTGCTTCTTGAACATCTCAAATTGCTAGCTTCCATGTTGTAAAATAATGTAACATTTTGTTAGCTTACGTTTTTGCAAAGGAAGCAAAAATAATCGCACTTCTCAAAAGAGAAGAAATTGCTATTTTGAACATCACCAAGAATTGCTAGCTTGAAATCTCAAGAAGATGTAAAAATATGCCAATTTGCACATCTTTAAATTTGCTAGCTTGTATGTTGTAAAACTTGCGTATCTAAAACTTAATAGCTTGAATGTTCTAAGTATAATGTAACACTTACTAAATTTTTGAGCTTCAAATTGCATGATAATAAAACTTGATATTATGTTTTTCATGCAATGAGTTGAACTTATATTCCAAACACTTGAATAGTTGGACTTCTCCTTTTTGTTGATGACAAAGGGGGAGAAGTATGTTAATGATATGCATGATTTGATCATGACATGTTGCTTGGATTTTTGAATCTAAAAGTTTCTATCAATAAGGCATATTGATAGGGGGAGTTTGTTTAAACTCTGGGAGTTAAGGTTAACTCCATCATCGATTGGTTGTCATCATCAAAAAGGGGGAGATCATTAAATCTCATATTTTGATGATGAAACCAATTGATATGTGTTTATGTTTTAATATGTGTTTTGAGTGACGCAGGATGCTTCGATCAGGATGAGATAATTAAAGCAGAAAAAATCATGTTGGGCCGAAAGAACATGTTAGAAGATTGGACGTCGGGCCGGTGGATCGGTCGACATATCGATAGAAGGCTTCGAGCCGTGGATTCGGGCATCGAGCCAAGAAGAGCGGATATTGCACCAAGGATATCGGAGTTGTGGAGTCAACTGGACAATTGGGCAATAGGCCGCAAGAGAGAACGATGCATCGAAGAATCAGACGAAGCGTCGAGGGACCAATGACATGCCGGACAACTTGATTAATGCTTAGTATTAATTGTCTAGATCGAAGTGTGTTTTGGCATATGCAGGATTAACTATGATAGCAAGGCATGAAGCAAAATGAAGTCCCGAAGTCAAGGATGCGATCACGTTGGGAGTTCGAGAGTTTGTTGGAAATCCGAACATTCGTCGGAAGTTCTGGAGGAACCAATCGAGAAGTCTCGGAGCTTGCCAGAGAAGCTCATCGGAACTCGCCAAGAAGATCATCGTGAAGTCCAGGAGCTTGTCGGGAGTCTGTCGGAACATTGCCAAGAGATCGTCGGAAGTTCACCGGAAGCTCGCCGGAAGAAGACTTACGGACTTTGTTTAGCTTAGAATATGTCTTAGGAATCGGAGTTAGCACGTAATTTGGATTGGATTTGAGCCAACCCAATTAGGGGCTAACTAGGCCCATGTAAGAACTATGTTGGGCCAAATAAGAAGACCAAACAGTGCCTCAAGAAGTCTCACAATCATGGCACAATCTTCGAGATTATGTCAGGCGATGGTACCACCAGTCTGGGCGATTGTACCGCCCCTAGCAGGGTGCCAGGCGATGATACCGCTAGTCTGGGCGGTGGTACCACCCAGCACTGCCCCCTAGGTGGTGGTACCGCCCAGGGCAGTGGTACCACCCAGGGTAGTGTCAGCTAGACTGACATTGGGCGGTGGTACCGCCCGTGCCCGGGGAACCAAGGATGAGATTTTTTAGGCTGCAAGTTTGAATCAACTTGAAGCCTATAAATACCCCTCTCATCCCTGGTTAAAGCACACAAGCACAAAGAGCATAAAAGGAAAGAAACACCGTAGAAATCACTTTAGAAACTCGCTCCTCTACTCTAAGTTTAGAATTCTACAAGAGGAGTGTGAGTGCTTGTAAGGGTTGTCTCCTAAACCCATGAAAAGGAGAAGAGAGGTGTAAGAAGGAGTTGGTCTTCGCCTATTGAAGGAAGACCTCTAATGGACATCAGTGACCTTGTCGGAGGAGGAAGCCAAAAGTAGATTGACCGAACCACTTTAAATCTCGATTTGCATTTACTTTCTGCTATTTATCTTAACTGCAAACTACCTCCATTGCTTTACATCAACTACACTTTCGTATGCTTTCAATTTAAGTTAAGTTTCCGAAAACAGTTTTACGTCAAAAATGATTTTATCATACGAAAATTTTTAAACCGTCATGATTTTACCGCTACACTAATTCACCCCCCCCCCCCCTCTTAGTGCCGACCCTGATCCTAACAGTGATCATTCCTATTTCATTACTTTCATTGATGATTTCTCTAGGTATAGACACATGTACTTAATGAAGTACAAGTTTAAAGCCTTCGAGATATTTAGGGAGTATAAGAATGAAGTAGAGAACTAGATTAGAAAGAGTATTAAGACTTTTCGATCAAATCGAGGAGGTGAGTATTTGAGTACAGAATTCACCTAATTCCTCAAGGACTATGGGATTCTATCCCAATGGACACCTCCTTATACACCTCAACTCAATGGTGTATTAGAAAGGAGGAATTGTATACTATTAGACATGGTGCGGTCAATGATGAGTTTCGTCGACCTACCCATCTCATTCTGGGAATACACCCTAGAGTCTATAGTTTACCTTCTGAATAAAGTTCCAACTAAGTCGGTAATGTCTACACTCATATGGAAAGGATAGAAGCCCACTCTTAAGATTATAAAGATTTGAGGCTGCTCTACTCACGTTAAGAGGCACAACCCCAATAAGTTAGAATCTAAGATAAAGCGGTGCAAGATAGTGGGATACCCTAAGGAAATTATGGGTATTACTTGTATCACCCTGAGAACCAAAAAGTTTTTGCAGCCAAGAGGATAGTGTTCCTTGAGAAGGAACACATTTTTGGTAGAGACAGTGGGAGCATGATAGAGTTGAGTGAGATTGAAGAACCTAACTTAAGTACCATTCCACAACTCGAGTTTGTTTAGGTACCTAGCACATAAATTCTAACATTATGTTGATCCAAAAGAGTATCCAATTCTCTTAAGAGATTTGTGGGACATATCAAAGGAGAGGATGTCGAGGATATTGATCATCAGTCCTACGAGGAGGCTATTACGAGTATAGACTCCAGGAAGTGACAAGAATCCATGAATTATGAGATGGATTCTATATACTCCAATAAGATTTGAAATCTAATTAATGCACCCGAGAGTATCGTACCTAATGATTGCAAGTGGATCTTCAAGAAGAAGATTGGAGTAGATGAAAAAGTAGATACCTATAAAGCGAGGCTAGTGGTTAAGAGGTATTGTCAAATGCCAACTATGACGAAACCTTCTCACCCGTAGTCATGCTAAAATCCATATGAATTCTATTGGCTATTGTAGCATACTATGATTATGAGATCGGATAGATGGACATGAAAATCGTATTCATTAATGGCAACTTTGAGGAGAAGGTATATATGATGTAACCTGAGAGATTCGTCCCCATAGAAAATCCAGATAATGTGTGTAGATTGTTTAGGTCTATTTATGGACCGAAGCAAGCTACCCGAAGTTGGAACATAAGATTTGATGAGGCGATCAGATCTTATGACTTTGTTAAGAATGAATATGAGTCTTGTGTGTACAAAAAGGTAAGTGGGAGCGCTATCATCTTTTTAGTGTTGTATATAGATAACATTCTGATCATTGGGAATAATATAGGAATTCTCTCTATAGTAAAGACTTGGCTATCTATATATTTTTCCATGAAGGACTTAGGGGAAGCATCCTATATCTTGGGGATTCGGATCTATAGAGATAAATCAAGAGGATGCTTAGCTTGTCTTAGTCCAGATACATAGACACCAATGCCAAAAGGTTTGATATGAAAAATTTTAATAGAGGTCTCAAACCGATGAGACATGAGATATCGCTTTCTAGGAGTATGTTCCCAAATACTCCTAAAAAAAGAACATACATATATATGATATCCTATGCCTCGCCGATAGGGTCTATCATGTATGTTATGCTATGTACCAAGCCTGATATAACACATACTTTGAGTGTTAGGAGTAAGTATTAGACGGATCTAGACTTGGAGCACTAGAAAGCAGTAAAGTGTATCATTAAGTACTTGAGAAGAACTAAAGACCTTTTACTAGTATATGGAGGAAGTGGCCTCAAGGTTGAGGACTATAGGAACTCGAATTTCCAATCTGATATCGATGATAACAAGTCTAATTCAGGATATGTGTTTACCCTGAATGAAGGAACTGTATGATGGAAGAGTTTCAAGCAAAATACTACTGTTGACTCGACTACAGAGGCAAAGTACATTGCTATGGTAGAGGTAGCAAAGATGAGAGTCTAGATAAAGACGTTCATCATAGATTTAGGAGTCGTGCCGAGTAGCGACGAGTTGATTCCCTTATATTACAACAACAATAGGGTGAATACTCAAGCGAAGGAGTCTAAGTCTCATTAGAAGTATAAGCACATTCTAAGGAGGTTCCACCTGATCAAAGAGATCATGGCTCGAAGAGATATAGTAGTAGAAAGAGTTCCATCCGAAGATAATATCGTAGATCTACTAACAAAGCCATTGTCTCATATTATCTTTGAGCGTTATAGGGGTCTAATGGGGATCAAACACGTAAGTGTAATCGGCTTTAGATCAAGTGAGAGATTGCTAGTCATATATGCCCTGCAAGCCAATCACATGAGTGATGGCATGTGTGACATGATACACACTCTTTTTTTTATTATTTATTTGATATTTTTTTACTTTTTATTATTTATTCCATATATTGTGATGTCTATGGATCTGTGCAATAGGAATCGAATTGTGATGAGATCACGATAATAAAACTGATTCACTGTTAAACACAGACCATAAATACTCTTAGTTATAGGTCACTCGAGAGGGACATCGAGATGATCGGATAGACTGATGTGCTATATACATGTCTATATGATAGAGGCGATTGGTCTTATAGTTGTTCATGTGGGGACATTAGGGATACCGCGCAGGTGCTTATTATAGAATGAGTTCACTGATTGATCGACTCATGGAATACTGGATGGTTGATGATACATCATTATTAGACAATGATTCTATTATCCCAATGGTGTATATAATCCTTAGACTTAAGATACCAAGGATGTCTTGTATGAGTACTCCACTCTTTGATATTAGACTTATAGACGTGGAAGTTCTAGATCTAGCACAACCGACCTTACGAGGGCTATTAAGTATCGATATAGGATCATATACTCTCAGTGTCATGAGAGAAATATTTCATATATTCTTGCTCAAGCAAATCCCTAGCCAAGGTCATTCAGATTAAGAAAGAAAGAGTTTTTTAGGAGAATCCGATTAGAGTGAGACATAAGTAGAAACCTTATGGGCTTGACAACACCATGCTAGAAATATGGTCTTTAGGATATTAGATGGATGAGGGACTATAGATATATGATAACTAAGAATAGACAGGTCCAATGGATTGGATTCCCCTATATCGTTTGGGGACTACGGCGTAATGGCCTAGTACATCCGCAGTTGATGTGTCGAGTGAATTATTATGGAGATAATAATTCACTGAGCCAAAAAGAGTTCTGACAGGTATGACTCACGGCCAGCTCAATATTGGGCCTAGAGGATTATACATATATGGTAGGTATTATGACGAGTATAGGTTCAAATATGATATATGCATTGAAGCCTCTATCTTATTGGATATCCAATAAGCCCCTAAATTATTGGATCTTATGGATAAAATCCAATAAGAGCCAATGAGAGATTATTAGGTAGAGATCCACTAATCTAAGAGGCTTTGGTAGTTGGATGGAGATCCAGTACCCAATAGGGCAGGATCCATTAGGGTTAAGTTGATATGGGGCCTATATAAATAGGAATGAACCAAAGGACCATATGGTAGATCCCTTTTGGCTGCCATATCGTATTCTCCTATACCCCTCTCCTCCTCAGCCAACAGCCCATATTTAGGGTGTGTGGAAATCAAGAAGGGTCGACTGGTCTCATAGTTACATTGAAGAGATTTGAGTAGCGATTTGAGGAGTATATTCGCAGCCCCTACTGTGTAGATCACCACTAGAGTGGAGGACAATTGACCATTTTTATCCTTTCTCATAGATCTATAGGTTTTCAGGGATATACGATCTCCCTAAGTAACACATATTCCTTAACACGTGTGATTTTTTGGTTTCATAGGTTTTTCACACCAATCTTGCACGATGATGAAACCTTCTTTTCTACAAGAAATTATGAGATTTTTGTTTTTTGTTCTTCCGCTATGCATGTGACGTCACCTCAAATTTCTCAACAAATTTGTCTCAACATGAATTCAAGAGTACCATCGAAAAAGTATTAATTTGAATTCAAGTTTTTCATATTTTTAAGATAGCATATAGATATGAGGAGTCTTGTTAAGATTACGTCATTAATTGATTTTTTGGTATCAATAACTTAAATATATCTTTGATGACCTCAAAGTAATTTTTATTTTTTATATAATTAGAACATTAATATAAAAGAGAGAAGTAATACCATGATACCATAATACCATGATAAAGGAGGAGAAATAGTAACTCATATTTTTTTTAACAAAGAAGCGATGATTTATTATTATTTTATAATAATTTTATAATTTATTATTATTATTATTATTTGATTTATATAAATGATTTATTTATAGTTATATTTTAATAGATATTACACATTGATAATTATTGAAACTTGAAATGATTATGATTACAATTCAAAATTTAAAACTTGATTGAACATTAATTTTTATATTGAATCATAATATTGATAATATCAAATTTCTTTCAATTTGAAAGAAATATAAGAAATATAAAAATTAGAAAGCATAGACAATTGTACTCAAACTAGGGGAAATTATCCATTGTACAGAAGTGACATACATAATAGCTGCCGAACATTAAAGCCACAAGTAAGGAGGCAACGAATTCATTGCGAGTAAGAAACGTCATAGCCAGAGAAAACCAATAAAACTCCTTCCAAAATATAATAAAAATCAGCCATAGGTTATGAAAGACAAGCATATAAGGTTATTTATGAATTTAACAAATAGAAGCTAAGTTTTCTATTAGAGTGTGATTTTCACATTACCCATATTATTACAGTATCCAATTTGAATCAAGAGGGATTTGGCCTCTCATTACCTCTACCCCTGTTGCTAATACTGACGCAACGCTTATTGAGCAGCTGAACTCCACTCAACTACTGGATAAATCATCGATGCTGGCTTGTAGAGGTTGAGTTACTAATCTCTTTAATGCAATATTCAGGGGGAGATTATTCATCTCTTGAAGTAATTTAGGAGGAGATTCAGCTAATCTCGGATAGAGAGGAGGAGATCGAAAGACAAGATCATAAATTTCTTGCTCATTTGAGAAAAAGGAGTGAGATCTATGTTTACTAGCATCATGACTGGATTAAATCTTATCTTTACCCTGTCTTTCTCAAGTATCATAAAAACGAAAAGAAAGTTAGAAAACAAGCCTTACATTGACTTCTTGAACAAAACACCAAACGGTCAACTTCTTGAACTGCCCACAGCCCATCTGCTCTCTTAACCTAACCTTAATTTATATTAAGGGAGATGTGTTGGGTACGAAAATAGGCATAAATAGGGCAGCAAGGAAGTAGTTTTTTGTAGCCATAAGATTCTAAAGAAAATGAGGAGAACAAGGCAGAAAAGGAAGAGAAATAAATGGAAGAAAACAAGGACAACACAGAGAAACTGTTCTAAATCATCTAGCAGTGTTCTCATCTCAAGTTAGATCAAATCTATAGTAGACTCTTGCTGTGATTACTTGGGGAGGTTTTAGATATTGTGGACAGTGACATGATCCTTGTATCCCAGTTATTCTCTTATGATTGTTGTTAGGGTTTAGAGCAAGAGATTGAGATTTGTATATTCATTATTCTCATAGTGGATTATCTCTAGTTTGCCCCGTGGTTTTTACCTTTTATATTAGAAGGGTTTTTCACGTATATCTTTGTATTCTATTTTATTGTGATTTCATTTAATTCCGCTGCATATCATGGCCTACTAGTATTTGTTCATATACAAAGGTTATTCCTCTTTATATTCCCATCAACTAGTATCAGAGCAAGGGTTTTGGTGATTTAATTTTTGTATTTGAACATGGAGGCTAGTAATGTTTCTCGCATTATTAATTTAAATGAAAAAAAATTGGATGATATGGAAACCGAGAATGGAAGATCTCTTGTATTACAAAGATTTGTATGGACCTTTGCAAGGGGATAGTGCAAAACCCATAACTATGACAGATTATAAGTGGAAGTGGTTAGATCAAAAAATAATTAGGATTATTCGATACTGGCTGAATGATAGTATCTTTCACTATGTTTCTACTGAAATTTCTGCGTATTCTCTTTGAAAAAAGTTGGAAAGTCTCTGTAAAAGAAAAATAGCTGGCAACAAAGCTTTTTTTATCAGAAAACTTGTGAACCTAAAATATAGAGAGGGTGCTTCTATTGCTGAGCATTTAAATAAAATGCAGAGTATTACTAACCAGTTATCCTCTATGAAAATGTCTCTTGATGATGAGTTGCAGGTATTGTTACTTCTCAGTTCATTACCAGAAAGTTGGGAGACATTAGTAGTTTCCCTCAGTAATTCTGCGTCAGATGGTGTTGTCACTATGAGTCAAATAACAAGCAGTTTGTTGAATGAGGAGTTGAGAAGATAGAGTTCAGCAACATCTCAGAATGATTCACAGGCACTTATCTCAGAGAACAGAGGAAGGTCAAAGTCTAGAAGTAGTTCACGCATGAGTAGAAGCAAGTCAAGATCAAGAAAAGATATTGTTTGCTATAACTGTGGTGAGAAAGGACATTACAAGAACCAATGTAAGCAACCTAAGAAGAGCAAGAAAAAGGGAAAAGAAGTGGAGTCTATAGAGTCAAAAGATAATATCACAGCTACAGTGTAGGATGGTGATTATTTGATTTTGTCTCCTTCTGATGATATTTTTTCTTGTGTGTGTCAGGATCTTGAGTGGGTGATTGACATAGGTGCTTCTTATCATGCTACACTACGGAGGGAGTTTTTTGCTACATACAAGTCTGAAAATTTTGGTGTTGTCAAGATGAGCAACTATGGCATAACAGACATTATAGGCATAGGTGATATCCATTTAAAGACCAACCTTGGCTGCAAGTTTGTGCTTAAGGATGTGAGGCATATGGTTGACTTGAGGCTGAATTTAATTTCAGTTGGAAGGCTAGATGATGAAGACTATGATAGCATATTTTAATAGAGGGCAATGGAAGCTCAGTAAGAGTTCTCTTGTTATAGCTAATGAAAAGAAATGTCATACTTTGTACATGTTGCAGGCTAAAGCTTATGGTGAGTAGTTAAATGCTACAGAAAAAGACTTCAGCATAGAGTTATGGCATAGGCGACTGGGACACATAAGCGAGAAGGGGTTGCAAGCTCAGCTCTTTCCAAGAGAGAGGTATTGCCAGACCTCAGATGTATATATCTGAACCATTGTATTGATTATTTAGCAGGTAAACAACATAGAGTTTCATTTGCTAGTCCTACTTTATCTAGAAAAATGCATGTCTTAGACCGTGTTTATACATATGTATGTGGTCCTTTGAGGACAAAAACTCCTGGTGGATCTGTTGATGTTCTTCGTATAAGTGGTGCACTTTATTTTGTCATTTTTATAGATGATTTTTTCAGGAAAGTTTGGGCCTATGCTTTGAAGACCAAAGATCAGATTATTAATGTCTTCAAAGAGTTTCATGTTAGGGTTAAAAGGGAGATAGAAAGACAATTGAAATGCATAAGATCAGATAATGGTGGTAAGTATACAGGATTATTTAATGATTATTGTAGGTCACATGGGATCCAACATGAGATGATAGTTCCTGGTACACCTCAACATAATGCAATTGCAGAGAGGATGAACTGCACCATCATGGAAAAGATCATATGTATGCTTTCACAGGCCAAGCTACCCAAAAGGTTTTGGGATTAGGCTTTGAGGACTGCAGTTGATGTGATCAACTTATCACCATGTACAACCCTAGATGGTGATGTTGCAGAGCATGTATGGTCAGGGAAAGATGTTTCCTATAGGCATTTGAGAGTGTTTGGTTATCATGCATTTACACATATTCCAGACAATGAGAAGTCCAAGTTGGATGGTAAGTCTAAAGAATGTATTTTTCTTGGCTACTCATATGATCATTTTTAATACAGGCTTTGGGATTCAGAAAAGCAGAAGGTGTTTAGAAGTAGAGACGTAGTCTTCTTTGATGATCAAACTTTTAAAGATTTGTAGAAGAAGGCACTAACCAATACTTCTGCAGAAGGATTAGCAGATTGTGACCTAATTACTCCTCTAGTATATCAGGGTGATGGGGGAGATGTGCAGGAAGATAGTGTAGAGCCTGATGTTGATCTACCTATAGGATATGTTGAGCAAGAAGAAGTTGGAGAGCAACTTCCCGCAGAACCTCAGTTGAGAAGATCTTCAAGACAACATCAACCTTCCAGAAGGTACTCTACATATGAGTATGTTATGCTTACTGATGTAGGTGAACCAGAGAGTTACCAGGAAGCAGTTAAAAGTAAGCAGAAAGAAAAGTAGTTGTAGCTTCAGAAAATTCACACAGATGATAACGGTGTAGACATGTTGACAAAGACCTTACCAAAAGAAAGACAGGAGATATGCCGACAGTTGGTCGGCATGGCTTCACATTGAGGAGAAATGAGACAGCCTCCCTTATGGGCTGAAGGGGGAGGTTGTTGGGCTGGCAACCCATAGATATTGTGGATAGTGACGTGATCCTTGTATCCTAGTTATTATCTTGTGATTGTTGCTATTGTTTAGGGCAAGAGATTGAGATTTGTATATTCATTATTCTCATAGTGGATTATCTCTAGTTTGTCCCGTGATTTTTACCCTTCATATTGGAGGGGTTTTCCATGTATATCTTGGTGTTTTATTTGATCATGATTTCATTTAATTCCACCGAATATCATGAACTACTAGTATTTGTTCATATACAAATATTATTCCTCTTTATATCCCTATCATCTGTTTATATGCCTATCATCTGTCCCAGACTACCTCTTTCGATCATGAAGATTGTCAACAGGACTCTGATTAGCATTATTGATTTTTTGTCCTGAGAATCTTGCCCCCGATTACAAGATCAGCAAACTTGGAGGGAGATAGGATTGAGAAATGCTATTGCCTATGTATGGTGACGGGTGTCATGCCAGAGTCTCTCCGGGTGAGCTCAGGCTAAATCAGGAGAAGAGAGTGAGCCCGAAAAGGAGTGGATGCACATTAGATCAGAGCAAGAGAAGAGAGTGAGCCCGAAAAGGAGTGGATGCACATTAGATCAGAGCAAGGCGCAATGGCACAGATACCTACTAGGATGAGGCATAGCAGGAATTTAACCCACATCTCGTTGAGCTGCTCCAGCAAAGCCCAATTTGTAGGACTGGGGATAAGACTTGCAGACCTTTTGAGAGAACGCAATAGACTAACTTGAGTAAGTACCAGCCAGGCAAAAGGCTTAATCTGAAAGTGCAAGGGTTGGATTCATTACGCTCTAATCATCAAAATAGTTGTTCCAATCCGAAGGAGCTTATCAACTACATCCACATAAACAAGAGTCTACTAATCCAATATTTCTTGTCATAGAGTCTAGTTCAATATTTCTTCTTGTCCTTCAGCGACAATTGTGCCAGATCCCGTAACTTCAAATAGAAAGCAACATTCATTCTAAAAGGCATATGGAGCGCTCCCATCCCACTCCGAACAAAGTTCAGTACTCTTCGGTCCCACTCTGTAAAGAGTTCAGTACTGTTCGGCCTCTATTTAGTTTGGTCGGTCTTCAAAACCAAGGGCTCAACAAATTTGTGACCCTACGTATAGGAAACTCATCCAGAAGAACTGGAAATATTGAAGCTGTTCTATCAGTTGAATCTTTGGATGCTTCATCAAGAGAAGACAACTTTCTAGGAGAGATTGAAGTTGATCTCTTGTTACAATATTCATCAGAATAATGATCCCAGTTCGAGGAGAGAGGTGAAATTTGTGTGGAAGAGGATGATGAGTCGACGAAGATAGATTCGGTAATTATCATTATTATAAAAGTATATATTAGTTTCAAAGAAAAAAATTTGTACAGCTTTATAAAAAGATTTCTTTTTGTTGATGCATGGACTAATCTTCTCCAGAACTGAGTTAGTTTAATACGGGAAGTGACAAGGTGGTTCGATGTCATCGTACTCGTCTCATTTGGACTCGTGTCCTTGGGGTTCGATCAAGATGATCCGATAAAGTTTACTTGAGACAACTTGGTTCGCGCTTTTGCTAATACTAATGTGTTTAAGTCATATTTTGGTTGTCCGAAGTAAAAGCTGATTCAAACCCAACTTGGTTGCCAAACTTTACTAAGTTAATCTGATCCTTATAAGATTGTATCAGGGCACTCTTGATAATACACTAAGTTAATAAATTGGTTAGATATATCATATATATATATATATATATATATATATATATATATATATATATATATATATATATATATATATATATATATATATATATATATATATATATATATATATATATATATATATATATATATATATATATATATATATTCTGAGTTTAAATTAGATGAACTTATGAAATTTCTTTTTATAGTGGGTTTCTTGAGCTATTATCTTTGAATGGTATGTTGCTTGTAGGAATATGGTATGTTGATCTTGGGCATAAGTATTGTTGATTTGTATTGAGTCCGAGATGGTGTAATGCTTTAACACATGACGTGTCTCAACTGGTGGGTATGGATGGTTAATGAGATGAGACGGAGCCTGAGTACCAACGTGCCTACCACATAGTACCATGGTATTAATCACTTGACACTAAGGTATCGATCATGTGGTATCGGGGTGTCAATCGCTAACACCGAGGAGTTGATCGTTTAGTGCCAAGGTATCGACTGTTTGATGTCGAGGAGTCGACCACCTAGTGTCAAGGTGCCGATTACTTGGTGTCGATGTGTCGATCGCATGACATCGATGTGTCAACCACGTACACCAAAGTGTTGGCCATGTGGTGTCGGAGAGTCGACCATGTAACGTCAAGACATGGTCCTTTTCATTTTTCCCATAACGGGTATTTATCAAGAAAAGAGTCATAATATACTCAATCAAACACACCTTGATTAATTGAATAAGTTCATCTCCACAAAATTAAATTAAATTAAAATTTTAAAAATTTATTACAGAATAAATAAATAATTATTTATGTCATATAATTTTATAAAAGAAGTGAAAATATTTTTAGTAAAATGGATTACAAAGACTAATGAAGTAACTATTTATGTTGTATTTTCATTTGGTATTTTCCACTTGAAATGAGTCGGACAAATTTTTACTACGTGAAAAATTAAATGTACTGCACTTTGTTATAGAACCAAATGGGTGTGCCTAAACAAAAACTCATTATGTGGGTTTCCAAATTGTCCAAAAGATTAATTATGATAAATTATATTATGTGAAATTATAGCTTTCCATATCCACTTGCTATTCTTCGTTAGAAAGCGCTACTAGTGTCTACTTGAGAAGATTAAGAGAAGTGAATTTGTCTATTTGGCGACATTACGAGTTGTTGATTGACAGTGTCATGTGCTTGGACAACCGTCCATCTTAGCACATCCAAGAAACATAATGCTGCTGTACTGAACTGAGCTAGACATGATTTGCCTCAAGTATGCCAGAAAGACTGATGACATGATTAATAAACATATTCTATTGGTTCTAGCCGTTCCAAGGCAGAGAGAAAATTAAATCGATGAATCTTCTAGTTTGATTCTGGGAACGTAATTCCATAGGTCGATAAAGTCTATTTGTTCAGTTTCATGTGACGTTTCTTTGGTCATATTTGTCAAATGAACCGTCTTTACTACGTCTGTATGAGTTTTCAATTTGTGTTCTGCAATAATCGATAATGAGCTTCTTCTGTCTTTGTTACACACACTTGAGTTGTGTGTTGCATTTTTATATTTTGCAGAATCAGCTTCTGTCTTTGTTAAGATTCAACGAGGAAGGTGAGGAAACATATCCTGCATCCCTTTCCATCTTAGAAATGGCGCCATATATATCCTCCATTTACTTTTACTAGTGCATGCTATCAGATGTGATCACACTCTCTCTAATCATGCAATGACATAAGTTAATAGTCCTCGGTTGGTGTCATACTAAACTAACAACTTCATGTTTCGTTATAAGAAAAGAACATAGCTATTACATGTTGTATTATGGGAAATTATTTATTTATGCAATGTTTTCGATCATTTGAATTGTCTTTTTTGGAGTAAAATGTTCAAAAATTTCAACAACATCTTCTTGTAAATTCAATTGTCTTTGCTTCTTATGTTACTTCAATTCTTCTAAGATTCCTGATTAGTTTTACATCAGAATAAATATTTTGATCAATAGTTTAATTCAAACGAAGTTGATAGATCAGTTAACTCATGGATCGCGACATTTGGTTATCATTTGGGCATGATAAAAAGGAACCAATTGCTCCACAATTTTACCAAATATCGTATTCTCTGTCTCCATGATTCCTCCACTTTGAGATAGTACATCACGTCCAGAGAGCACACTCGTAAGTGTCTATACAATGAAGAAAAATCTACTAAATCCTGCCTTTCGATGTAAGATACCCAATGGAGAACTAGGTCCATTTTGCACCCAGAACTCTTCTCTCCCCTTATAGAAATAGGGTTATTTCTATAGAAAATATCAATAGATAATCTCCATTTTATTCTCATTATTTAATAATACTTCTAATTTTAAAAATACTTAAATTATTCATTAATTTTTTTTTATCTATTATAATCTTTTGGGGTTTTCGGCTAGTTATATTATTTTGATTATCATAATAAAAATTATTATAAGATCTACTTGAAAACATGATAAATGATCTATTCTGACCTCAATCAAAATTAGTTATAAGTCTATAAATATAATATTATAATTATCTATGAGTAATGACAACTAAAGACACACAATATCACTTATAATATTTTTAGCATATTAATAACATATTATTAAAAAATAATCATAAACAAGAGTTGAAAACTAATAAAAATAAATAAAAAAATTTGATGAGGAGTCTTTTAGATATTTTTTAAATCAGAGTATTGTTTGAGGAAAAAATAGAAGAAGGGTATCTTTGAAAAATATTTAAAATATGAATATTTTTTTAGAAAAAATCGCCTAAGAAAGTACGAGTGACATTGACGACATGGACACCTAAAAATGTTTTCGCTCCCACGTTCTTCGGATGCTAGCCAGAGAGACACCTCATCGGTACGCGTTAGCGATTGGTGATTTCACACTATTCGTGCGAACTGCCTCGTCACATGAATCATGCAGCTGCGTAAAATTGACGTCAAACAGCATGTCAACGGGTTGGGATTTTGCAAGTCCATCAAATTATTTCCATTCAATCTTGCGCGGATCTCAATTGATTAATCCAGAAAAGGAGAATCTAACTCGAATCTTTACCTGATTTGTTATTTGACAACAGGAAGGGGACCAGGAGTGTCTTTAATCACTAGGCAAGTGTGCCACTGTGGGCGAAGCTGCAATTCCAGTAGGGCCACGTGACTAGCACATGCACAGCGGGGATACAGGGGAGGGGAGGGGAGGGGGTTTGCCGTCATAGTGGAATTCGGGTGAGTGGTAAGGGAAACCGCCGGAAGGAAAAGTGGCATTTTTCTTCCTTTTTCTCCTCCGTCTCTTCTTAGAATCCGTCCTTTTATTTCCCTCTTTCATCCGACCTATTCGTTTGCCTGATCTCCGGAATGGCTTCCGCTGTGATCCGCCTTGTACGCCGGCCCGCCGCCGTAAGCTCCCTAACCCGATGAGATCCTCGATTCTTGCATTCCCCCTCTTTCATCTCTGCTCTCTATCTCTTTCGGTCTTTTTGCTGCAAGCGAATGATGGGTTTCTTTTTGTGTTTTCTTGACACAAAACCCCCCTCGAGATGTGCAATTCGACGTTTGCCTTGCTTTCTTCTTCGGCAGAGATGAAATCTTTTTCTTCTTTCGTTGTATAAAAGGCTGAATTGTATGGTGAAAATCCTGATGGGAAGACAATGGGTGGGGAGGAGATGGTGAGATGTAGATGGGTGGCATCCCCTTATCTGGTGTTATGATGCAGCTTAAATATCTTTTAGGGTTTTTCTTGAGTCAAATATTTTTATACCTATAAAGTTTCTGAGTTCCGATTGCGAGTTATATGCTTCTATCATTTTTGTGCATAGTATTCGTCTCCTAATCATCATTAGATGCACTTAATTTTCTTAGTTTGTATGTCCTGGCAGGCTCTACTCATTGCAAGAAGTTGTAGACATGTCCGACAATTAAGCCATCATATGCTTCCAGGTGATTTTTCTATATATCACAATTGCACTTCATCGTAACGGTCACCTCAATCTCACATCATATATTTTTTTCAGGTGGCTTGGTGTGCTCGAAGCCTGCGAGGTTAGGTCTTGGGAGGGACCTTTTTGGTTTTGTTGCTTGTGAATGTTGCGTGTTTGTGTTCTTTAATATCATACATCAGTGAAAATTGCAGGGAACTTACAATGCTGCTCCCAAGGGCCTCTCCTTATCAAATGTGGAGTAGGTCATTTGCTTCTGAGAATGGTATGCACTTGCAGATGCTTATTTTGCCTGCTTTTGCCGCATTAGAAACTATCTCCATTGTCCTGTGATTTGTTTGGAAATGTTGTTAATTGAAAAAAAGTCTCTTCAGGTGACTTGGTCGATGCTGTTGTTCCCTTCATGGGTGAATCTATTACTGATGGAACTTTAGCTACCTTCTTGAAAAGTATGTACTTTGCCTTTTTCTCCATGCGTATAAACATAGTTGTTGATGCTTATGCAGGCGTTCTGTTACATATATACATAAGTTGTAACCTCAAAGATCCCTGAAATAACCGAAAGTTTGATAAACAAGGTCGAAAAATCTGTTTTTGGGGGGGTGGGTTTGTGATATCAAATTGCTCCTATCTGAAACACTTAGGGGAAAGTTCTCATAAATGCATGTAATGCGCTTGTCCTTTTACATTCCGAATATGCTAATTGTCTTATGGCCATGAAATCTGGCACAGAACCTGGTGATAGGGTTGAAGTTGATGAACCGATTGCCCAGATTGAGACTGATAAGGTACTATTGTTTGATTTTTATAGTGTAACTGGTTGCTCAGAACTGTTCTCATCATCGAATCTTTGTTTCAGGTGACTATTGATGTAAATAGTCCTGAAGCTGGGATTATCCAAAAGGTCAGAGGTCATCTTAATTTGGCTTCTGATAATTTTCTATATAGTTGATTCTTTCTTCTCGCAGTTCATACAAAATTCAGTGGTTTTTGCTGTTGACAGTTTGTAGCCAAGGAAGGTGATACTGTGACACCTGGAACTAAGGTTGCTGTGATATCCAAGTCTTATCCTAGCGACACACATGTTGCCCCATCAGATGATAAAGTGGTCAAAGATGCTCAACCACCATCACCTCCTACTGGTGCTCCCCAGCCAACTCCTCCAACAGAGAAGATTGACAAACAAGTGCTTAAGGAAGAAGGTTCTACCAAAGAAAAGCCTAAAGTACCCTCAGCTGCAACCCTCCCCAAAACCTCACCTTCAGAACCTCAGTTACCTCCCAAGGAAAGGGAAAGACGAGTAAGTCGCTTGGGTTTGCCTATCAGAATTATGTTGGCTGCAGATTTCGTGTCCAATTAAGACAATGATAAATTATTCAATTGTTCTTGAAATACAGCTTCAGTCTTTTGAACTTCAATTCCTTTACAGGTTCCAATGCCTAGGCTTAGAAAAAGGGTGGCTACACGTTTGAAGGATTCTCAGAACACATTTGCAATGTTAACTACCTTCAATGAAGTTGACATGTAGGTGTTCCTGACACTAATTAGTTGTAGTCCTTAAGCATATGTTTATTTTGTGACTGCCAGACTTAGTGTCGCAACGAAGATGCTTTATTGTCCTGAGCACCATGAGTTTAAACTGTAGAAACAGCTTGTTTGCTTTGTTAGGGTAAGGCTATGGCAAATTGACTTGCTGTGTCCATGTTCTGGTTTAAGAATTTCATATTGTGTTTTGTACAGTTACAGCCTCTCAGTACATTTACATTTATAAGGATAAGAATTTTATTTATGTGCCTTTATATTAACATGCTGGAATAATGTGGCAATGCAACGCATATGACTTCTGCATTTGTTTACGTGTAACCCTTCATTATATAATATCCAGTTTGGTTTGATGGATGTTTTTTAACTCCTAGCTGAACTGTTGAAAAGTTGTTCACTTTTATAATTTTCAAACCAAAGTAACTAGTTAAGATAATTCAGACTATTAGCTGAATCCCCAGTTTGGTTCAGTTTTCTTGTTTAGTTACTTGGTTGACCTTTCCCAGACCCTACAGAAGCAAGGGTCTCATGTGCCCTTTAGCCTAAGTTTGTCTAACATTTTCCATCTATTAGTTCCACTTTGCAACTGTCAAATCAACAACTTGATGATTCTGTTTATTATACACATCCAATTGTATTCATGGTTGCTTTTCTGGTAAATATGCATAATCTAGTACCTTTAAGTCATGAACTCCATATTGTAGGACAAATCTGATGAAGCTTCGGTCTGAATATAAAGATGCCTTTGTAGAAAAGCATGGTGTGAAGTTGGGTCTCATGTCAGGTTTTGTTAAGGTATGTAATGGTGATAAGCAATAAAGAGATATTTTTGTTGATGACTTGCTTCTTTATATTTTGTGATTTTCATGTCTCAGGCTGCTGTTTCTGGACTCCAAAACCAGCCAATCATAAATGCAGTCATCGACGGGGATGATATTATATATAGAGACTATGTTGATATCAGTATAGCTGTTGGCACACCAAAGGTATGTTGATATCATGGAGTGTTCCATCAAGATTCAATAGTATGGTTGGGTTAATCAATTGTTAAATTTTTTCCAGGGCCTTGTGGTTCCAGTTATCAGGAATGCTGGTAGGTTGAATTTTGCGGGAATAGAGAAAGAGATCAATAACCTCGCAAAGAAGGCAAACAATGGGACAATATCAATTGATGAGATGGCTGGAGGCACATTTACAATTTCCAATGGAGGAGTCTATGGGAGTCTTTTGAGCACACCTATAATCAACCCCCCACAAGTAATTCACCTAATTTGCAAACAGAGTTGTCTGTTCCATGTCTTGTGGCTTAACCCTGATGTGTCTGCATCTTTTCTGCAGTCTGCCATCTTAGGCATGCACTCCATAGTGTCCCGTCCAATGGTGGTCGATGGTAACATTATTCCGAGGCCAATGATGTACGTTGCTCTGACTTATGATCATCGGCTGATCGATGGTAGAGAGGCTGTATTCTTCCTGCGACGCATCAAGGATGTGGTTGAAGATCCTCGCCGGCTGCTTCTCGACTTATAGGCACATTCAATACGGACAGCAGTATATCTTCTTTTTCTGTCACTGAATAATTTCCGCTTGAAACCAAAATTTTGATAGGCACAGTGTGTTTTGTCTTTTAATGCAAGTTGGGTGGCAGGTCTGTTCCTGACCAACGAAGTGCATGATGGCTTTCATAACTGTTGAAATTAAGTTGTATTATTTGAACTTGTCAATGAATTTGGATTCAGCAATCATGTCAAATAGTAAAGCAACTATTTTGAGCTGCATAACCGGAACTACAAGTTTTTGTCTGATAAAATATACGGTGTGGAATTGAAATATCACTACCTAACCTATCTTCGTTCAGCACTGGAATATTCTAGGCCTTTCCAGTTAGTTCAATGATGTTATGATTTCGAGTATGTCTAAATTTTTGTTCTTCCTCTTGTTTGATTTCACTCTTTCCGTATTGGTAACAGCTTGAGATTAGTTCAATTGATGTTACGCTTTCAAATATGTCTAAATTGTGTTCTTCCACTTGTTTGATTTCACTCTTTCCGTGATAGATCTATATATGTTTGAGCCTCGATCAAGAGATTTGGCATCGCATTTTGGTAACAGAGCTTGAGATTAGTTCAATGATGTTGTGTATGTTTGAGCCTTCATCAAGAGATTTGACATCGCATTTCGGTAACAGCTTTAGATTTTTTCTCTGGCCTCGGAGTGATGGGATGACTGATATTTGTTTATTTTCTTTCTCTCATATTAGATTTTTCGGTAACAGCTTTAGCTTTAGATTTTGCTTTCTTTCTCGCATTTCGGTAACATCGCATTTCTTTTCTTTCTCTCATGTTATCCGGTTATTTAATCCGGCCATCACCGGATAACAGCTTTAATCCGGTGACGTGTATCCCACTAATTCACCGGGTCCGGGTGCGTTGCAGGCCGTCGGGAACATACAACGATTGGACTTCACTGACGGTGGTGGCATCCGCACCCTCCTGCTGTAGAGTACCACTGCGATTCGTAGTGCGCCATCCACGATGGTATCAGCTCATCGTGCCATGTATTGTATCGAAGCGGTGGTTCGATGATCACCCCAACATTCATTTAATGAACGAGTACAAGTAAGCAGGATGGCAGGATGAGATGATGTAGTACCGGACCGATCAGCTGCTGTCAGGCACACATCCACTTGGTTCGTGGCCGACAACGAATCAACGGTACCGCCACGACATGAAAACGTCCAACGATCCATTTAAAGGAGCATAGTACAAACCACACCATTCGAGGTGGAATCAAATGTAACCACAGTTGACATTTGGTTTTTAGATATATGGATCTGGAACCAATCCTCTTATTTCATGTAAGAGAGAGGCGTTCGATCCTAACATCAATTAGAGGCTCCAGCAAGCAAACAAGGAAGTGGATTTAAGTCATCAGGAGGGAGGGAAGACATGGTATGTTTCAACTCACCATCAGGCTGATCACAACTAAAGATAGAGAGAGATCACAGTTGAAATGGCAAGCACGACTAACTGATACATGAACGAAGATCCCAGAAATAAATTGGATCAACCATCAAACACAAGGACATGGCCATTCGAATAACAAAGAAAGTATGCTTTCCTTTCCCACCCTTGTCGTCCATATAAAGCTGTTTTCCAAACAATTCTGTGCTGATCTTTTCTACGTTAACCATTTTTCACTCCAATTTTTTATGGTCAAACAAAGAGTAGGACATCCAAAGCGTATCATGGGTCTTGTGAACCACAGGGGGTATTGATTATTGATTTCTCATTATTCACTGATGCCACCGCATGACAAGGTCTGATGTAACTTGGATGATCCATCAAATGCGTGAAATCATTACTTTTTTTTTTTTTTTTTTAATTCTACAAGAACGTTTGAGTAAGTTATATCTCACCTTTATACATCAATCCTGTGTTCTTCTGCTTTTAGGATCTCTTTTCTGTCCTTTTGTCTTTTTCCTAGTTTCTCTTCCTTTGATCTCCTTTTCTTGGAATGACACTTTCTTGAACTCCTTGTACGGCACAACCTAGTTTCTGCATCAGAATCATTACAAGTAGGTTGGTTTCTCACCATCTTGGGAAGAGAAACCATGTTATTGACTCACTATCAGAATTCATCAGAATCTCAGGGCCAATAACATGCTTTTCCCATTCTTCCTTCACCCGCACATCATGACTTGGCGAGTCACCATCTTGATCAGAACATGTCTGTGAAAGATATGGACCAGCTTCATCCCATTCTTGAACCTACAGAGCAAAAACCATGATTATGTATACTTGCAAAGGTAGATGCATCAGGTAACAACTATGCGCCTAGGTGCTACCATAAATATCTAGAATGCTCTTAACCATCTCGAGGATAACAACTATGAGGCATACGGTAAAATAATTTATAACCTCGAGTGAAGAAACTCTTCGACTTGTGTGTCTCTAAGACCATCATCTTCATGTGTGCAGCAGTCTTCCGGCTCTTGTTTGCTTGATGGCCATGAGATGGCAGTTTTCTTGTTCTCCTCCTTGTTCCTTGAGCTAGAACCCATATGTGGTGAATTGGTGTGATGCTTCCCGCCCCTACTTTTGCATCTGTGTTTCTTGGATCTATCCTCAAGCTTAGCTTCCAACTCCAATTCCTGCTTCCGAGCTCACCACATTTCAGTAACGTCGACAGTTCGATTTGCTGATGAAGAACAGAGGGCATCAATAAAATTAACAAAGATAAATGAAATAAATACATATTACATCAAAGAAAACCTTCAGGTATTTCTTTAAGAAATACCTGATATTTGATTGGCATATAAAAAAATAGCACTTGCAGCTCCACTACATGATTTGCAAAGTGTTTGGTTATGGTTTCTCAGAATCATTATTACACTAGACACTAATTAACAATTTAGCTAAATGGACTTTATCAGTATGTTCATGGAAGAAGACATTTATTTTTCAATAATTTACAATCTTCATGCTTGTTATCCTTGTGCTTTTGGTCTAGCAAGTAGTAACACCAGGAGAACAAGAGGGCAGATGAGACGGCTGTGATCTGACTCATAAACCTGGCTGATCTACCATCTCCCAATTTCAGTGGACATAATATCACAGAAAAAGCATTCAGCTCCCAACATCAAACACGCTAAAGCCCTTTTATGTATATACGTATATCATTTGAGTCAGCTGCACATAGTTGGAAAAAATAAAAAACAAAAATAATTATCGAAGAAGCTTGATTGCATGCACATGTTCCTCTCCTATTTATACAAGTTAGGAGGGAGGATTTTCCTCAACAGAGTAGAGGAAAATCTTATCTGCTGTCATGCCCCCACAAGATGGTGCTCCTATCAAGGACACCAATCTTGGATCGATGTAATGTAAAAAGATGGCGAGCGAGAGGCTTCATGAGTGAGTCGATTAACTGATCAGCCGAATGGACATGAGATACTCGTAGTTGATGACGGACAACTTGATCTCGCACAAAATGGAAGTCGATAGCATGTTTCATGCGGGAGTGGAACACCGGATTAGCGCACAGATAGGTAGCTCCGACATTGTCACAATATATTGTAGGAGTGGAGTTAATGTTGATTTCTTTAAGCAGATTTGTGACCCAATTGAGTTCTGCAGTGGCAGTGACGATGGCACGGTATTCAGCTTCAGTTGTAGACCGTGCGATTGTCTTTTGCTTCTTAGAACTCCAACTGATTGGATTAGCGCCAAGGAAGACAATATACCCCGATGTGGATGTTCGATCATCAAAATTGCTTGCCCAATCAGCATCGGTAAAGGCATGAAGCTGAAGTGGAGAGTATTTACGAAGAAAGACACCATGATTGAGGGTCCCCTTAAGATATCGTAGGATTCGTTTGAACGCAGACCAATGCATAGTAGACGACCTCTGCATAAACTATGATAATTTGTTGACTACAAATGAGATATCGGGACGGGTGAGAGCTAAGTACTGTAGGGAACCAACGACTTGTCCGTATTGAGTGGGTTCCGTAGCAGGACTTCCATCAGATAATTTGAGAGAGCCACTAGCAGATAGAGGAGTTATAACCACATTTGCGTCCTACATGTTTGTTTTGGATAATAAATCTTGAATGTACTTTCTTTGTGACAGAAAGAGACCGGAAGATGTGAATGTAGCCTTGACACCTAGAAAGTAGTTCAGGGGTCCTAGATTTTTGAGCGAGAATCAATCTGCCAACTGTTTGATGAACGCTTAGATTTCTATGAGGTTATTACCTGTGACAATGATGTCATCCACATATGTTAGAATATATATTGTGTCGCAACGGTGTTGTCTCAAAAATAACGAGGAATCAGATTTGGAGTTGAGAAAGCCAACTGAAGTCAAAAAAGAGCCAAGTTCAGTGTACCAAGCTCTTGGAGTCTGACGAAGTCCATAAATAGTCTTTCAAAGTTTGTAGACATGCCTTGGATACTAAGGATGAGTGAAACCAGGAGGTTGTTACATAAAAACATCTTCAGTTAGAATCCCTTGTAAAAAGACATTATTAACATCCAATTGGCGTAATTGCCAGCCCTTAGTGGTGGCCAGACTCAGGATAAGTTTGATTGTAGTGGGCTTAACAACGGGACTAAATGTCTCAGTGAAATCAACTCCAGGTCTTTGATGAAACCCTTTGGCAACGAGGCGTGCCTTATATCAGGCAATAGAGCCATCGGGGTTCCACTTAACTCGAAAAACCTACTTACACCCGATGATGTTTTGTGTATGATGAAAGGGTACTAGATCCCATATTGAGTTATGGAGGAGGGCATTATATTCCTCACATATGGTGGTACGCCAATGCAGAGATTTTTGAGCTTGAGTGAAGATGGTGGGTTCAACGGTGGTGGATGAGGAATCCATGATAGCATAAAGATCAAGGACTTGATGCGGTTTAAAAATACCACTCTTAGAGCGTATGGTCATAGGATGGTTGGAGACTATGAGACCGTGAGGTTGTGTTGTTGGAGGAAGCGGTTGAGAGTCATTGACACAGGCCGGGTCAGGTGGAGGTACATCAGGGTCACTTGGCCGAGAAGGAGTTAAAGATAACGATTGTGGTCCTGAACCAAGTACCCCAATAGTCGAAGAAGAAAGAAGTGGAGTAGGAATGGAGGGAATGGGCAATTGCTAAACCGGAGGAGTGGAATAGTGTGGATCAGAACTGGACGATGTCATAGGAGGCTCGTTCAGTTGGATCGGAGCTATACTCCAATGAGGAATGGCTAATGAGGTGGTCTGCATGGTAGGAGAGGTATGGTTTTAAAAAGGGAAGACAGATTCAACAAAAATAATGTGACGTGATATAAAAATTTTGTGTGTGGAGATTATAGCAGCGGAAAACATTATGTTTAAGAGAGTAACCTATAAAAACGCAAGGATTAGATCATGATTTTAACTTATGAGAGGCATAGGGACGCAACTATGGATAACATAGACAACCAAATACTCTGAGTTTATGAAGGTTTGGGGGTTTATGAAATAGTGTGTCAAAGGGGGATTGGTATTGTAGGACTGGTGTAGGCATTCTATTAATAAGGTAGACGGCAGTTTGAAAGGTTGTCGTCCAAAAGTCTGAAGGCATTGAGGCCTGATGGAGAAGTGTGAGCCCAGTTTCTACTATATGCCGATGTTTGCGTTCGACGGAGCCAACAAGTTGGGGAGTATGCAGGGGAGACTTGAGGTATTGGATACCACAAGCTGAGAGATAGGACGCCAGGCCTTGATATTCACCGCCACCATCAAAGTAAACCGTTTTAATGGTAGACTAAAAGTGATTTTCGATCAACTTTCGAAAAGTGGGAAAGATGGTCGAAATATCAGATTTATGGTGAAGAGGATATAACCATGTGTACTTAATAAAGTGATCTACAAAAATAACATAAAATCTGAATTTATCAAAAGACAGGATTGGAGCAAGGCCCCAAACATCTATATAAATAATTTCAAATAGTTTAGAGGTGGAAATAGAAGATGAGTCAAATTGACTTTTATTACTAAGATATGCATCACAATGCGGTATATAACTATGTGATTTAAAAATAGGAAGAGAGAAACGAGAAAGTAATTTTTGCTGAATAAGGGATGAGGGATGACCAAGACGACAATGCCACACATCAACTAGAGCCGTAACGGAAGAATGAACAGTGGGCTGGATTATTTGTGGAGCTAATGACCATTCATAAATATTGCCTCTATTTGGGCCTTGGACCAAGGATGCCCCCATGCTCAAATCCTTAACAAGAAAGGAATCAGGAAAGAATTCAATTGAAGTATTATTATTTTTGCAAAATTGAGAAACAGAAATGAGGTTGCATTTAATATTAGGGGCACATAAAATATCATCGAGTGTAAATGTGGTAGTATTAGAAGTAAGCGTTGTGAAACCAGTATGAGTTATAGGAAGGCCTTTACCGTCACCGATGATGATATCTTCATCGCCACCATAGGGATTGTGGAGAGACAAATTATGAAGATTAGAGGTGATATGATGGGAGGCTCCAGAGTCCACAATCCAGTTGGGCTGGCTAGTTGTCGGAGTATGAGGAGATTTGCTTGAGGCCAGTGTGATTGAGCAGGAAGGCAAGGTCGAGACCGACAAACTTTAGCGGAGTGTCCGATTTTATCACACAGCTGGCAGACGACCCGTTGTTGTTGACCTGAAGGGGCAGGATGCCAAGCGGGACGAGTATTGGAGTTGCCACTTTGCGAGAAGTTACGATTAGGAGGATAAGGGGGGTGTTGCATGGGACCCATAGGATCAAGAATACCTTTGGTGATGTTCGGAGGGTACCAAGTGTTCTTCCTCTTAGACTTATAACTGACTTGAGCTGTGATAGATGGTCCAGGCAGTTTGTCCGCACGCTTCAAATACATCTCATAGTTAGTCAACTTGTCATATAGTTCTTCAAAGGAGACTAGCGAGTCGCATGCCCGAATTGCAGCCGCCAATTCCTTATAGTCGTCTCCAAGACCATTTAGGGTATGGATGATGATCTCCTCGTCACATAGGGAATGACCTATCAACGCCAAGTCATCGATGATAACTTTGATATTTTGTAGATAATCAGTGATAGTACTTCCTTCTTGTTTGGTCACCATCAACTTGGATAGAAGACTGAGCTTGCGAGTATGCGAATGATTCGCCAAGGTTAGTTGCAGTTTAGACCACGCATCGACAATAGTCACACATGCAGAAATCAATGGAGCAACGGATCCAGCAACTGAGGCTTGAATAGCTTGGAGGATGAAACGATCTTGACGCAACCACAATTTGTGAGCTGGATTAGGTACTGGATTAGGTTATCCGGGAATGTTGAGCATGGCTGGCGGACAACTAACGTCAACGTAGCCTAGCAAGTCATATCCAGATAAGAGATTAGAAAATTGAGCCCGTCAGGATACATAGTTGCCACCCTTTGATAACTTAAAAGGGATTAACGTGGCATCATTGATGGAGATAAGCCCTGTAGGAGAAGAATTGTGAGTCCCTGCAGAAATAAGAACTGGAATATCAGAAGAAGATAACGAAGACATCGAACCCCCTTTTTTTCTTTTTTTTTTTACTGTAGGACTTCATGAAAGGTGGAGGAAATGGGGGAGGAAATGAGTGAGAAGAGTAGCTGTTGCTGCAGATCTCTGTAGCTACGATTGCGGCTGTGGCTGTGGCTGCGGCTATGGCGACTGTGGCTGCGATAGAGGGAAGCGAGATGCAGCGGCAACGGCTGCGGCGGAAGCTGCAACGATGCTCAAGGAAACTGCAGCGGGAGAAATCTGCGAGAAATCTACAGCGATGCAGCGGCTGCGGCGGAAGCTACAGTGATAAGGAAGCTGCAGCGATGCTCAAGGAAACTGCAGCGGGATAAATCTGTGAGAAATCTGCAGTGATGCAGCGGTTGCGGTTGCGATGGAAGCTGCAGCAGATGAGGAAGCTGTAGCGATGCTCAAGGAAACTGCATCGGGAGAAATCTGCGAGAAATCTGCAGCGATCTAGTTGACGAGGAAGACACCGCCGTTGAGGAGGCAGTGGGAGAAGGACAGGCCGCAATCTAGTTGTTGAAGGAGGGTGCATCCACCGTTCGCTTACGGAGAGGAAGCCGCAGCATCCACTGTTCTCCGTGGAAAAACGCCGCAGCAATGAAGATGCCGCCAACGCCGGGTGCAGTCATGGAGGGAGCAGCGACGGAGGGAGGGAGCGGCTGGAGTCGCGGCCGAGGAAGCTAGTCCACTTCTTAGAGAGCCTTCATGGCGAGAGCTCTAATACCATGTTGGAAAAGATAGAAGACAAGAATAATTATCGAAGAAGCTTGATTGCATTCATATGTCCCTCTCCTATTTATACAGGTTAAGAGAGAGGATTTCCCTCAATAGATTAAAGGATTTCCTTTAACAGAATAGAGAGATTTCCTCGTATAGTTAGGAAAATCTTATCTGCTATCATATATCACGTATGTGCAGACACAACAATCATGCATGCATGCTAGCACATACATGAACTTTCATGTGTAAAAGAATATTGCAATCAATGAGGCTCGCACCAGGAAGGTCTGAGGGTCAATGTAACTTTGCTCTTGCAAACAAAGAGACTATTTCCATTGTCAAACTTTGGTTGTCTAGGTCGTAAAGAATCATGTATATACACATAATACATACTAGCTGCCAATTTATGCCTCGTGAAAGATACATGCCTAAGTAAACTGCAAGAATAATTGCCCAAATTTAATTTATGAAACTTCCATCATAAAATAACAATATCAAAAAATGAAACAACATCAAAACATGTAAAAACCCAACCAACATGGATTCTCTATTAAAAAAAATGATAAGACATCAAGAACTATATGATTCTCAAATCTTATCAATTTCGTTATTTTTATCATAGGTAAATTACTTAAAACAAAAAGATAACACTTCTATATACGGCATATTTTCTATAATCATGTTAGGACTTTGAATACGATGAGAGAATTCACAAGCAACAATGAATTGGTAAGATATGGTATCACTCGATTTGCTACTTCTTGACATTATAGAGCGTACATCATCAAAAACATAATATGAGAAACATATTTACCTCGAAAAAATTGATGACAAACAAATGAGCAAAAGAAGCGAAAGACAAGAAGGCCGGTGTTATCATTTTAATATCATCCTTTTGGAATCTTATAGTTTATATATTAAAGGTAATGAGCTCTCTTGTTGGAGTCATTTGATTGATAGATAATGAAAAGAAATCTACAATGAAATATATTTATGAGGCTATGGATAAAACAAAAGAGACAATTCAAAAGTTTTTGATGGAACTGAAGAAAAGTACAAGAAAATATTTACAATCATTTATGTAAGATGAAATTATAAACTTCATCGTCCATTACATACAACATGATATTATTTAAACATAGAATTATTTTATGAGAATATTTCCATTGAGTTTGATGCAAAAGTTATAAATGGGTGATATCAGTACATTGTAAGATTGATTCTAAACCTTGATGTGCAAGTTAAGATCATATATGAATTATTTTTATATAATAATACTAATGATTTTTTTGAAATTATATTGACAGTTTAATCTAGGACAACTACATTCCCAAGTATTAATAAATTGATATAATTAATTATATATATTATTGTTGATAATAAAGTAAATGTTACAAATGAATGATGAAATCTATTTGGAAATTCGACCCCAAACTTACAGCAATTAGTTATCATGCTTTGTGAGTGAAACTAAAGCGTCTTTGAGAATATAAGGATAACATAATATTTTTATTTTAATTAATCTATTTTTTTAGATAAATGTATTAATATATTTTCAAATTATATAATATGATAGATTCACACAAATAGAAGAAATCAATTAGAGCATCAACGATTACATGATTTTGTTCATATAAAGGATAATCAAGCATTGAAGGTTCGTCAAGATTTACGAAATAATATTGATCCAATCTCATTACAAGATATTGATGATTCAAATGAGTGGTTGGTAAAGGAAGAAATGGGTGCGAACTTGTAAGATACCGAAGATGAGCTTATATTTGAAAATGACAACTTGACATAGGGAGATATGACAAGAGCCTCAGGTATTAAAGAATTATATATATATACAAGGTATATGATGAAAGAAAAATGAGTACAAAAACTTCAAACTTATCTCCCACCATTGTCGAAGAGGAGGATAATTTGTTTGATGAAGATGAACGAGAGAAATTTGATCTAAAACTTTATAGTTTTAAGTCTTTTAACATTTTTGTTCTTGGAAGATAGATAATGTGACTTTAGATCTTTCAAATTTAATGTCATATTTTAATTTATATAATTATATATATCAATTATATTATATATTTTTTATATTATAATATTTTAGAGCGTTTCGTTTTGTTGGAGCGTTCTAGGACCTTGGTGCCTTTGAAGCCTAGTAATTTTTAAATCTATGAAAAGAAACAATCATGTTTTAGCTTTATGGAACATTTTTGCCTATCAAGACAACCATCATTTCCCACAAAATAATAAGTAAATGTACATGCTCTTTGACATACAATAATACCACTAGCATTGTCATGTAATTGTGGTTAAATTTACAAGTTCTTCCCCTGCCTATTATCGCAGAACATCTCTCGTACATAAGGTCGGGGAAGACACAAAGAAGATTATAAACTAGAATTATAAAAAATAAAAAATCAAGTACTCTGTAGGACAAAAGCATCAACCTAAGAGCAAAATCTAGAAACAACGACAATCCAGCAATGAAACTTTAGCTGTCGAACTCTTTTTTTAGCAGCCAAACAGTCATCAACATACTAGTCATGTATACACATTTAAGGAGTCGAAATAATAAACATGTAAGTCGATTTTACCTTAACGCAGATCTTGCGGTCGCTTTGGGGCGTCTTCAACTTCTTGACAGGCTTCTCGAAGATCTTCTTCGTGAGCAACGGAATCGTCATTTTGTCGTTCGCAATATCAGAAAAAAAATAGACGCTTTAGCACACTTGGACGAAAATCCAACAAATCACCATTACTAAAGCCCCCCAAAAAAATCGATTTTTCCACCATTCAAAGCACCAAAAGAAGTAGAAAAAAAATTTAATACTACATCTAGAGTCAAAGATCAGACGGAATTACCTCGGACGGGCTCGAAGACGACCAGATAATTCGATGAAATACGCAGCAAGATCAATCAGACGAGATGTAGTATCAATACGACGAAAACACGCAATATTATGAGGGTCCAAACTCCGTAGACGATAGGAAGAGAACGATTGAGGGTTACCGCTGAGTTGTGCGTGGCGGCCGCCGTCGTCCCAGAATTCCGAACCCTAGCCGTGGTGTGCGCTTCAAAGATGGTTGGATGTCCGTAGCGTCCATCAGAGCTTGATCATCATCAGCATCATTTATCCCGCCATGTTGGTAAAGAAAGCCCTTGTTTTGCTCTCTCTTGGATACTCGCAAACAGCAATAACCTACCTACTTAAGGTGGTCATATCTCCAAGACCATTTAGGTCAAGCAAGATTCTTCTTGTGACGAAACATTTAGTTCCTTTAATTTTTTTTTTTTTTTTACGTCACAGATCATGTGTTTTCTCTTCAAACCAAGTGTTTCTTTGATCTTCGTTAATCACTTAATATATCACCAAGAAATGCTTGTTGGAAGCACCTTATTTTGCATTGCATGGTATCTATCTCATGTGGTCAATTCATAGGATGTGAAAATGCTTTTCTCAGTGGACATCATCTTATGATCCTTGCTGTGTTATTCATCATGCTTTTTAGACATCATCCTTATTCTATCAGTAGACATTATGTGCTGATTATAAGTATACTGTGCCCATATCTTTTCTTCAATATATTATAAATATATTATCATCCAATTGCAAAAATTATTTATATCAATTCTAAACAAAATCTTATTAATTTTTACCATAAAAACCTTTCTCCCTAGAAGGGTTAAAGACATACACCAGACCCTTCCTAGGTCTTTGCACTGGCAGCAATCTCGTGCAATTTTGTGTAAAGTATTTGCCAGGTGAATATCAAATACTATATTAAGACAATCTATCAAGGAATTGAAGTTAGTTTCTTGTGGAAACTTGGATCGTCTATCATGAAGAAACTCAAGTAGCATTTGCACAAGATTTCTAATGGTTCTCAAGCAATTTCTTGGAACAAACACTTTATTCTAGGTTGTCGGACGACCACCCATGTCTCTTCCTCTCCATCTTTTCCTTTCCTTGTACAAATACAGATCTGACTTTTGACTATTGTCATTTGTGAATGATGTTCGACAATTAACTAGGTTGAAGTGTAATGGTCTCTAAGAAGAGCTAATGTTTTGTGTTCCTTCGTTTGAAAGAGTTGAGATGGCAGTGTAACAGAGGCAGAAAGATGAAAATGCTGCTGTCTTTCCAAGATTCCAACGAGCAAAACCTTATTTCACCAGATGTCACAAATGTGGGGCATGAGTTTAAGAATATGAGTTTCATGGTCAAGATTCAAGGATGAACCAGAAATAATGATGGCTACATAGGGGCTCAATGAGCTTAAGGTGGTTGATTTACTACTTGTAGCTGACATGTCCATTTCTGCGACTGATTATATATCGATGATCTGTTTACTTTATCTTAGTAGAAATGAGTGGAATATTATTCTTTCTTGATGATATGATCAAAGTGCCATGATCTGTTTACTTTATCTTAGTAGAAATGAGTGGAATATTATTCTTTCTTGATGATATGATCAAAGTGCCATGATCTGTTTACTTTATCTTAGTAGAAATGAGTGGAATATTATTCTTTCTTGATGATATGATCAAAGTGCCAGGCCTCAAATTTATTACATAGTTAAAGGCCCAATAATATGGATAGTTGAAGTCGTGTCACCTGAGTTCCCTCGTGGTTGGTTGAAAATATATGTTGCCGGAACTATTATGTTCCTTTTTGTTATACCTTTCACATCATTGTTCCATGTTATTTGTTTTCTTTTTCTTTGAAGTATTAGGTAGGTTTTATAATCTTGGTTTTATAGTCGTGTCACCTGAGTTCTCTCATCATTCTCAAGCAATTTTTCTGTTCTCTGCTGTAATTGTCATTTTTATCAACTGGTATGGGATAGTAAATATCATTTTATCACACCATTTTGATAGTAGATAAGTCTTAACTATATGAGTAAATTTCTTACTCTGATAAGATTTCTCTAACTGAACGAGGAAATCTCTTTACTCTGTTGAGAGAAATAGTATCGTTGTAACTTTCTCATATGTTGTGAAAGTTGTAACTGTTGCGTAGCTTTCTCATATGTAGTCATAGTTGTCGCAGCTTTCTTCTTTGCTGTAGCTTTACTCATGAAGCCTCTCCCTCATAAACTGTTTGCTTTGTATCGATCCAAGATTGGTAACAGCACAATCGGGGGCATGATAACAGATAAGATTTTCTTAACTATTTGAGTAAAATTCTCTATTATGATAAGATTTCTTTAACTGTATGAGATAATCTTTCTACTCCGAGGAAAATTCTTCATCTAAATCATTTTTAATGTAAAAAAAGAATAACTTCAATGTAAAACAGCTTCTTTAATATATTTTTTTTTCTTCAATTCTTTCTGAGGCGCATGTTGCTTTCTTTATTACCATTTGAAGAATGGACATCTCTATTTGTTGCTTTTCAGTTTGACGTGTGCCATTGACTTTGTATCAAGGTGATTGGTTGGTCCTGTGGCATGAAAATGGAAATGAACATTTTATTGCAACTTGATGTTTTCTCAAGGATATATTGCGCTGTTATATTTTTCGTTATTGAAAATGTCATGTTTTATTACTATATGAAACTTTACTGCGAGCAACATGCAGCTAGATTATTCGGTTCTGCACCCGTTATTAGCCAAAATGATGCTTAATACTCTTGAGACAGCAGACAGCATGATGTTGTAGTTCAGCAAGCTTTAATGCTAATAATTCAGTAATAATTCAAGGATAAACAAAGACTTTTTCATCTTGAGGTGTGTGATATTTTTTTGCTTTAATGCTAATAATTCAGTAAGCTCGTGAAAATCCTGCTAGACACTCAAATTTAATCCTGACAGTCCATTGTTTGATTAGTGAATTGTCTATTATGATCTCTGAGAAGTGTGTTGTATTTATGTAATTATAAGTTATTAAAGAAGTCCATCTTTAAGGACTTCCAACTGAATCGAAACACAAAATTAATCTACAACTACATAGAAGCTGGGAGAAGATTAGGCTTGTATGGCCTGGTTTTGTAAACTGTTGTCAGAACAGTTAGTGCACAGTTTAGCATTAAAAAAAAGTCAACTATGTATTTACAGCTCTGCAATCATTTCTTGATTGGATTTCCATATAACTGGGATCATTATGCTGATGAATATTCTAATAAGAGATCAACTTCAATCTCTCCTAGAAAGTTGCCTTCTCTTGATGAAGCATCCAAATATTCAACTGATAATACAGCTTCTACATTTCCAGTTCTTACGGATGAGTTTCCTATATGTAGGGTCTTAAATTTTTTTGACTTCTGACGGAGACAATTTGACAACAAACTTCAGTGATCATCTGAAAAAGTTCTGCATGAGTGCTTCAGCGGAATCTGAAATGCACAAGTCTTCATAATTTCTGATGGGTAAGCATGATTTGGACAAAAATGATGGAAATATTGTTGGATGTGCTAGTTCAGTTGAACATCATGCTGAGGATCTTGCTTGTTCTAAACAAGTTCGAGTATTCTAGAAAAAACTTGAACGAAGGTAATGCATATAGAATAACTGTGAGCAACCAGGAGATGGTAGATATGCGGAAGAAAACATCTTCAACCAACTCAAGGAAAATGGAGACATGCAGTAATTTATTTTCCTTCATTTGGGGTCGACAACGACAGTATTAATCATTTGCAAGATTCTGTTGATGGGAAGTTAGATGCTGAAGGGTGTGATAACATAGTGGATGATGGACGTAGTAGTATCTCAAATAGTCCATTGTTACAGGATGTTTCACATCTTTATTATGGTGAGAAACTGGGAGATGATGCAGCAGGAAGGCTATACCATTCCGATAAATCTAGAATAAATGATACAGATGGTTTGCCTATTCCCACAAATTTGGACATCAAAGATGAATATTCACCTATGTGAAACTCGATGTCAAGTTGAAATTTTCTGATGTCATAGGAACATTGAAGGCTAGAACTTGGCAGGAAGGAAGTGTTGGAACAAGATATATAAAAGGTGAACTAAAAGGCTTTGATCGCTCCAAAATGTCCAAACATTTTTCTACAAGTTATGTAGAAGAATCTTCATCAGACAAGATAAATGGCATGTGTCTTAGTCTATTAGAGAAGATTAAGAACTGTAATATTCCTTCTGTAGAGAATCCTACAGGCTCAATTGTGTTCTATAGTTGATATTGAACTAACCAGAGAATTATATTAGAACTCTAGCGGATTCTAAGCTTAGGGTTGATCTCTTTAGGGGATCGGCCTCCTTGAAACTCTATAAGGGTTCCTTTCTCCAAGTTGCTACTCAAAGGCTACTAAAAAGATTCATCTATTGTTTGTCAAAAGATGATGAATACATGACTATTTATAGGGTTTTTAAACCCTAACTCCTAATATGACTCCTACTTCTAACCAACCCCTAATGTTTCTCTAAGAAGCAACCTCCAAACTAATCCTAACCCTAGCCGGCCTCTTCACCTCTTTAATAGGGTTTTACATGAATACCCCTTTCAATAAAATTCAATTATGACTCTCTTAGCTAGAGTCCTAACAGATCTGTCCTCTTCATATCAACCTTATCCTCGAGGCTGACGATCCATGAATTCTAAGAATTTGATCTTCAAGTCATCATAGTTCTCCCAAGTGGCATCTTTTGTTGGTAGGTTCATCCATTGTATTAGCACTTCAGTAGTGGGTTATCGTCGTCGAGTCACGATCCGTCGATCAATAATGGCACTTGGCTGGGTTTGGAGTTCTCCTTGGGTAGTCATATTTGGTGGGTGGCTTTGGGCTATCTCGGTTTGTCCTAACTTGAGCTTTAAACACGACATATGGAAGACTGGATGGATTCAGGAGCTAGCAGGTAAGTCCAATCTATATACTACCACTCCAATGCGCTCCAAAATTTGGTAGGGTCTATAGAACCGAGGTGAAAGCTTCATAGATGCTATGGTTTGGATTGATATTTGCTTGTATGGCTGGAGTCGTAGGAAGACTTAATCTCCTACTGAAAATTCTCTTTCGCCTTTGTATTGATCATATTATTGTTTCATCCTTGCTTGGGCTGCAATGAGATTATCTTTTAGTAACTTCAGCATTTTGTCTATATCATATAGTTCTCTATCTACTTGTTCTACTTTAGAGGTGCCCAACACATTTTTTTGGATCATAGGGGGAGGTCGACCATACATACCCTCATAGAGAGTAAATTTTGTGAATAAATGATAAGTTGTATTATACCACCACTCAGTCCAGGGAAGCCACTTTGTCCACTCTTTTGGTCGGTCACTAGTGAAGCATTTGAGGTATGTCTCTAAGCACCTGTCCACCACTTCAGTTTAGCCGTCGGTTTGTGGGTGATATGCCATACTCATTTTCAATTTAGTGCCCTACATCTAGAATAATTCTGTCCAAAATCTACTTGTGAAGACCCTATCACGATCACTTACAATAGATCTTGGCATCCCATGTAATTTTATAATATTCTCCATAAATATTTGAGTAATACTAGAAGTAGTGTAGGGATTACAAATAGCGCAAAAGTAAGTATACTTTCTTTGTAAAGCGATCAACCACGATAAGAATTATACTTTTTCCTTATGACGAGGGAAGCCCTTTGATGAAGTCCATTGATATATCAGTCCATATCGACTCTGGGATGGGTAGAGGTTGTTGAATCTCGGATTTTGATGATGAAATCAATTATAAATTGTTTGATCTAATCTATATATTGAAAAAAGTGTGCAGGATTGACTACGATAGCAGTAAGACATAAAGCAGGGTTTGTGCCAGAGTCAAGATCGAGATCTCATTGGGAGTTCAAGAGTTCAACGAAAGTCCGGACGTTCATCGGAAGTTCTGTCGGAACCAACCGAGAAGTCCAGGAGCTTGCCGGGAGTCCGCCGGAACATTGCCGAGAGTTCGTCGGATGTTCACGAAAGTACGTTGGAAGCTCGCCGGAAGAGCAATTGACGCATCAGAACAAGCAGCACTGTAATCATGTCTTAGTTATCGTAGTTAGAGCATAAATTAAGTTAGGATTGGGAGGTAATCTCACTAATTTAATTAGGAGCTAATTGGGCCCTTAATAGGGCTAAATTGGGCCGAATTAAGCACCCAATTCAACCTCTGAAAACATGGCCGACGGTGGCACCGCTTGGAAGGTAGTGCCTCTAGATTTTTGGTCGGTGATATTGCCGGCAACAATGCTGCCAGCGGTGGTACCGCCCAGAGTCAGATCGATGGTGATAGTACGGCCTAGTAATGGTGGTGGTACCACCAATACCCCGAATTCTGAAGATGTGATACTTTTTTGCTCTAATTTTGAAGTCATTGGGGCCTATAAAAATCTCACCCTTTTTTACATGAAAGGGCACGAAAGTATTAGCTTAATCTTGAAGTCTTAAGTCATAAAAGGGTTGTAAAAGTTAAAGTTCGCCTCCTTCATCTCTTAGTCTTGTAACCATCTAAGAAAGAGGAGTGAGACTTATAAGGATTGTCTCCTAAACCCGAGAAAAAGAGAAAGTACTGTAAAGAGGTGTTTGGTCTTCACCTATTGAAGGAAGACCTTTAGTGGATGCCGGTGATCTCGTTAGAGGAGGAATCCGAAAGTGGATGTAGGTCACCTTGATCGAGCCACTCTAAATTCCGGTTTGCTTTTCATTTGTGCAATTTACTTTACTGCAAACCTCCTTAATCTTCTCTTGCACTTTTATGAAAGCTTTTAAGTTCAACTTCTCTCCGAAACAGATTAAATTGAAACCATTTTCATCGGAATCAGTTTTAAACGAAACGAACAATTTTCTGAAATCGTGAAAGTTTTTCGCTGCACTAATTCACCCCCCCTCTTAGTGCCACTTTTGATCCTAACAATTGGTATCAGAGCAAGCTCTCATTTGGTTTTAAACCCAAGAGAGATGGCATTTGCCGACAACCTAGATGGTCATTCAATTACACGTTCGCCCATATTCAATGGGACAAATTACACATATTGGAAGATTAGAATGAGGATCTTCCTAATTTCAATGGATTTTGAATTATGGAATAATGTAGAAAATTGCTTTCAAAAGTTTTCTCTTCCAATGAACAATTGGAATGAGTTGGAGAAGAAGACTTTCGCTTTAAACGCAAAGGCTATGAATGTCTTATTTTATGCATTAGATAAAAATGAGTTTAATCGAGTATCGATTTATAAAACAACTTTTGATATTTGGCACATACTCGAAGTGACTCATGAAGGCACTAGTAAAGTGAATGAGTCAAAAAATCAATCTTTTAGTGTATACTTATGAATTATTTCGAATGAAACCGAGTAAGACCATTGGAGACATATACACTCGATTTACAGATGTCGTCAATGGTCTAAAAGGACTTGGTAAAAGTTTCTCGGATTTTGAACTTGTTAATAAAATTTTAAGATCCCTTCCAAAGAGTTGGGACCCTAAAAGAATGATCATTCAAGAGGCCAAAGATCTAAATAATTTTTCTTTCGAAGAACTAATTGTGTCACTAATAACCTATGAAATGACATATAAAGCTTATGAAGAGCTTGAGGACACCCTTCTGAAGAACAAGAATGATATGACACTAAGAACACAAGAAGACTACTTAAAAAAAAACTCAAGTGATAAGGACTTTGTTGATGACGTGACACTCTTAACAAAGAAGTTCAAAAGATTCATAAAAAAAAATAAATTTAAAAATAATACTAAAAATAAATTTGAACCTAAGAAAGAACAAGTGATATGTTATAAATGCAAGAAGCTGGCACACTTTAAGAGTGAATGTCCCCAAGAAAAGAGGAGACAACCAAAGAAGAAGGCTCTCAAAACTACATAGGATGACTCAAGTGCTTCCGAAGAAGAGGAGCCAACCAATACCGAGCAAGTTGCTCACTATGTACTAATGGTTATTGGAGATGAGGTAACAAGCTCATTAGACGCAAATTTAACTTTCGATGAGCTTTCAAGTGCTTTTCATGAATTGTTTGATGAATGTAGAATCTTGAGTAAAAAGTATAATTTAAAAAAAAAGGAACATGGTTCTCTTATTAGCGATTTGATGGAGTAAAAATTGAGCATAAAAATAGCTTAGCTTCCTGCACAAAATGCTATGAACTAGAAATATTTCAAAAGGAAAACTTGCTACTCAAAGAAACCTTGAAAAAATTTGAGGTTGGTAACAAGTCCTTGAACATGATCCTTGCCAATAAGGGTCACGTTCATAAAAAAGACGGAATCGGATTTGTGAGTAGCTCTCACCAAAATCCAACTACCTTTATTAAAGGCTCTACCTTGCATGTATCACCTCACACTAAATGCAACTTTTGTTGCAAACTTGGACATATTGCATACAAATGTCCATTCAAGAAATATAGTCTACATAAATTGATTTGGGTTCCTAAAAGAACCTCAAATGACTCAATGCAACATGATAAGCTATGTAGATCGATTTTTGAGGCACCCAAGGTCAAATGGGTACCTAAAAATCATCCTTTTTTGTAGAAATGTTTACCATCACAAGTTAGGAGCAAGAGATGGTACCTTAGTAGTGGATGCTCAAGGCATATGACCGGAGATCCATCTCAATTCTCTAAGCTCACTATTGAATCTCGTATTTTGATGATGAAACCACTTGATATATGTTTATGATTTAATCTGTGTTTTGAGTTACGTAGGATGCTTCAATCAGGATGAGACAATTAAAGCAGGAAAAATCATGTTGTATCGAAGGAACATGTCAGAAGATTAGACGTCGGGCCGGTGGATTGGTTGACGTATCGACAGAAGGCTTTGGGTCGTGGACTCGGGCATCGGGCCAAGAAGAGCAGATATTGTGCCAAGGATATCGGAGTTACGGAGTCAACTGGCCGATTGGGCAATAGGCCGCAGGAGAGGATGATGCACCGAAGAATCGGACGAAGCGTCGAGGGACCAATGACATGCTGGACAACTTGGTTAATTACTTATGATTAATTGTCTCGATCGAAGTTTTGTTTACATGTGTAGGATTAACTACGATGGAAGAAAGACATGCAGTAGGAGTTACGCCAGAGTCAAGACTATGATCACGTTGGGAGTTCGAGAGTTCGATAGAAGTCTGGACGGTAGTCGGAGGTTCTGCGGGAATAAATCCGAGAAGTCCAGGAGCTTGCCAAAGAAGCTCATCGGAACTTGCCAAGTGGATCGTCGCAAGTCCAGGAGTTTGCCGGAAGTCCGTAGGAGCATCACCGAGGATTCATCGGATGATCGACGGAAGCTCACCGAAAGCTCGCTGGAAGAAGCAATTGACGCACCGGAGCAAGTTGCAGTAAATGTTTTAGGAAATTCTTAGTTAGCATGATGATTAAGTTAGAAATGGGAGGTGATCCCATTAACTTAATCTTGGGGCAATTGGGCCCTTGACAGACCCAAATTGGGCAGAATGGATCAGCCCATTCGGACGCAAATTTCTTGGCCAGAGGTGGCACCACCTAGGTCGGCGGTGGCACCGCCCAGAGCTTAGTCTCCAAGCTCTAGTTGTGCGGTGCAACCGCCTCTGACAAAGGTGGAACTGCCTGAGCTCGGTCTCCGAGCTCTGGCTGGGCGGTGCAACCGCCCCAATCAGGCGGTGGCACCGCCTGAGCTCGGTCTTTGAGCTCTAGCAGGAGGTGCAACCGCCCCTGACAGGAGGTGGCATCGCCCAGAGGCTCAGTCTTCAAGCTCTGTCAGGTGGTGCAACCGCCAGACCCCGAAATTTCGGGAATTGATAGTTTTGAACTCGGAATTCAAACTGGGTTGGAGCCTATAAATACCCCACCCTTTCAGCAATGAAAGGGCAACCCAAAGGCACCGAAAGCTTGATCTTACTTTGTGATTTTAGAGCTCAAAAGTGTTGTAAAGTCTAGAAGTTCTCCTCCTTTGTTCCTTCCAAGTTTTGATCCTTCAAGAGAGGAGAGAAAATTCTATAAGGGTTGTCTCCTAAGCCCGTCAAAAGGAGTGAAACTGTAAAAGGGTGGTTAGCATTCGCCTATTGAAGGAAGGCCTCTAGTGGACGTCGGTGACCTCGTCGATGGAGGAAGCCAGAAGTGGATGTAGGTCAAGATTGACCGAACCACTCTAAAATTGCGGTGCTCTCTGGTTTGCATTTACTTTGAGCGTATTATCTTTACTGTAAATCTCCTTAATAGCTTACTACCTTCTACGCATTTACAATCGTGTTTTAAAGTTTAGTATTTTCCGAATCGGTGTTTAGACGTAAATCGGTTTTATCGTACGAACGTCATATTTCAGTTTGCGCTTACATTCTGATTTCCATCATAATTGCAAATTGCCTTCATAGATTCGCTTTAACTGCATCTCACTTGATCACAAGTTACAGTGATTTACGAATCGGGTTTTCTATCGAAATCGCTTTTATCGTACGAACGCAGTTTTAATCGTCGAAAGTTTTCCGCTGCACTAATTCACCCCCCCCCCCCCCCCCCCCCCCTCCCTCTTAGTGCTCCTTATCCTAACACTCACTAGTATAGACGAACGATATGTCACCTTCGGAGACAACAATAAGGGTAAAATCATTGGCAAAGGAACCATAGGTAACAAATCTATCTTCTTTATTGAAGATGTGTTATTAGTTGATGGCTTAAAGCATAACCTCTTGAGCATTAGTCAATTGTGTGATAAAGGATATATTGTTAAATTTGAAACTAATGCTTGCATTATTGAAAAATCATACAAAAACACATCTATGATTGCACTAAAATAAAATAACGTATACACTATCAACATTAATGATATATGTAATGAAATATGCTTTTCGGTTTTGAATGATGATGCTTGGCTTTGGCATAGGATATTAGGTCATGCTAACATGAAACTAATCTCTCAAATTTCATCTAAAGAACTTGTAAGAGGAATTCCTCATATCAAGTTTATCAAAGATAATGTGTGTGATGCATGTCAACTAGGAAAATAAATAAAAGGTAGCTTTAAACCTAAGAACTAAATAAGCACCTCTAGACCTTTACAATTTATCCATATGGACTTGTTCGGACCAATTACTACATCAAGCCTAGGAGGTAGCAAATATGCATTGGTCATCATGGATGATTATAGTAGATACACATGGACTTATTTTTTGGTACACAAAAGTGAATGCTTTAGGTATTTCTCTAAGTCTTGTAAACTTGTTCAAAATGAAAAGGGTTTTATGATTTCGTCAATTCGAAGTAATCACGGTGGTGAATTTTAAAACCATGATTTCCAAGAATTTTATGAATCTAATGGATACAACCATAACTTCTCTACTCTAAGAAATCCTCAACAAAATGTAGCAGATGTTAGGATCGGGGTCGGCAATAAGAGGGGGGGTGAATTAGTGCAGCGGTAAAATAACGTCGGTTTAAAAACTTTCGTATGATAAAAACCGTTTCCAACGAAAAGTCATTTCGTAAAGATAATAAATTTGAAAGCGTATGTAGACGTAGTTAAAGCACAATAAGGAGGAGAGGCAGTTTGCTATAAAAGAAAGTTGCTCAAGGTAAATGCAAACCGAGTTTTAGAGTGGTTCGGTCAACATGACCTTCATCCACTTTCGGCTTCCTCCTCCGACGAGGTCACCAGCGTCCACTAGAGGCCTTTCTTCAATAGGTGAAGGCCAATCACCTTTTACACCCCTCTTCTCCTTTTCAGGGGTTTAGGAGACAACCCTTACAAGCACTCATACTCCTCTTACAGAATTCTAAACTTAGAGTGGAGGAGGGAATTTCTAAAGAGATTGTAGTAGCGTTTTCTCACTTTTGAATACTCTGTGCTTATGTGTTTTAACCAGGGATGAGAGGGGTATTTATAAGCTTTAAGTTAATTCAAACTTGGAGCCTAAAACTTTCCCATCCCTGGTTCCCCGAGCACGGGCGGTACCACTACCCAGTGTCAATCTAACATTGACACTGCCCTAGGCGGTACCACCGCCTGGGGTGTAGTGCTGGGCAGTACCACTGCCCAGATTAGCGATACCACCGCTTGACACCCTGCTAGGGGCGGTACAACCGCCCAGACTGGCGTTACCATCGCCTAACATAGTCTCGAAGACTATGCTACGACGATGAGATTTCTTAGGGCACTATTTGGGCCTCTTATTAAGCCCAACACAGTCCTTACATAGGCCTAGCTGACCCCTAATTATGTTGGCCCAAATCCAAACCCAATTACGTGCTAACTACGATTCCTAAGACATTTGATAAGCTAATCAAGTCTATATGTCTTGGTTTCTTCCAACGAACTTCCGATAATCTTTCGGCAATGTTCCGGCGGACTCCCGGCAAGCTCCTGGACTTCACAATGATCTTCTTGGCGAGTTCTGATGAACTTCTCTAGCAAGCTCTAAGACTTTGATAAGACCCTAAAGTCTTATCGTCACTCTGATACCAAATGATAAGACTCTAAAGTCTTATCGTGGAAGAAAGGGGAGAAAAAGGGAATGATAATGTTCGCTTCGAGGGGATCGGCCTCCTTGATCGCTTTGAGGGGATCGGCCCTCCTTGATCGCTTCGAGGGGATCGACCTCCTAGGGTTTGTCAAAAGACAGAATAGTATTTTTCATAGATAACTGAAAAGAAGTAGTTACATCTCTATTTATAGAGTTCCACCCAGAGTCCATCAGGACTTGAACTCTTATAATAAATAAATATTAAATAAACCTCTACTTGACTTTAACTGAACCAAACCGACTCAATAAACAACTGGACTAAACAGACTCAATAAACATTATTCAAAAGCTCAGAAAAAGGGTCCTAACAGTTCCTCCCTCTTCAAATCAGCCTTATCATCAAGGCTGAGCAGCATCAATCTCAGGGAGCTTCTCTTTCAGTACTTTAGCTATAGACTATTTGCAACACATCACAACCCGTTGATCAAGTAAGTATGGTCTCCACTTTTTGATAGTGTAAGCAATAGGTCGGTCTTTTAGTGTAGTAATCGTTGCATGAAACTTCTGGCCCTATATAATCAATTTTATCTTTGAACCTTTGCTATCACAAGTGAAAATCCGTCCATCAATAATCTTTACTTCGAATCTGTTATAGTCTTCAATATGGTGGGTCAATCAATCAATAGTCTCACTGTCCATAAAATTGTTAGTGCTGCATGCATCAATCAAAATAGTGATGGGCTGATGCTTTAAAGTTCCTCTGATTTTCATAGTTTATGGATTAGCATAGCCAACTAATGCATGCACTATATGTGTGATGGCTTCAATATCTTCATTAGTTTCCACACCTTCATAATTGGAGTCTAACTCTTCTGCTTTCGGTTCCTCTCTAATTGGCTGAATCATTAGATGTTGCCCTTGTTTACATTGGTGCTCCATACTCCACTTTTCATCATAGTGCAAACCCCTTGCTGATCTTTCCTTGCTAATTTTTTTCTCATGTAGATATGCAAATGAGATCGCAGCTATCATAGTACGGGGTTGACGAGCCTTAACTTCACACCGGATCTCCGGATTAAGCCCTTCAATAAATGTATTCAGAAGCTGTCGGTCTGACCAATCTCTTGCTTGATTTAACAATCTTTTAAACCTACTCTAATATTCTAACACTGTAGAAGTCTGACAAATTTTGGTGAGCTGGCAATCAACATTCTCATATTCGGATGGGCTAAAGCGAACAAGAAGTCCTCTTTTGAACTGCTCCCACGAAGGAACTCCGTAGAAAGTTTCATACCAATCGTACCACTGGATTGCATCTCCATTAAGCTGGATTGAGGCCACTTCTACCTTGGATTCTTCTGGGGTTCTATGAAAACGAAAAAAATTTTCTACTCTAGAGATCCAACTAGTCGGATCTCCATCTTTCCATCTCGGAAATTCCACCTTCATGTGTGAATAGTTTGTGTCATAATCTTGGGGCCCTTTTCCTGTATTTTCTGATCTATGCAATGTAGAACTTGAGCCCCTATCTTGTTGAAATTTGCTGAGGCTCTCCAGTAGGCTCTTTTCGAAATCATTAAGTGTTTCTTGCAGCCGGTTCTCAATTCTAATTTCCAATGCTTTCATTGAGTTATCGGTGGCCATTTTGTAAGACTGCAAATCTGTAATCTCAACTCCTATTTCTGGTGTCAAGACTAGGGCATAAATCACTGCCCTACTCGGTGCTGTTGTTGTAATGCAATCGGTGGTAGCACTATTGGAATGAAGGGTTGCTGCGAGGATATGGGGATGTAGCTGCGTTCGCTGCATGGGAGGCAACGATGCTTGCTGTGGTCGCTGCGTGGAGAGATCGCTACTACTGAGGGCTGGAAGGCAGCGATGGTGGTGCGGTTGGGGCAGGATCGCCAAGGGCTCGCCGCTGCAATGGCTGTGATGGCGTGGATGGAAGGCAACATTGCTTTGTCTCTATCACATTGCGGAAGGAGGCACTGGTGAGAGGCAATGATGCTTGTTGCAATCGCTGCATGGAGGGATCGTTGCTATTGAGGGCTGAGAGGTAGCGATGGTGGTGCGGTTGGGGGCAGCGTCGGCAAGGGCTCACCGATGCGGTGGCTGCGATGGAGGAAGAGTTGCTGCCCTATGTTTTTGTCACTACATAAGATGAGAGCGCTAAGGCTGAAAGGCAACGGTTGCGACTGCTGTGACCCAAGGAAGCAATCGCCGAGCAGCTGGGTTGAGGCTGCGGTGATGGCAACCGACAACTACAGCAGCGGAGGCAGAACAAGAGGGAGGTGGCGTTGAAGCGGCCAAGGTTGAGGCTGCAGTGGTGGCAACAGGCGACTGTGGTAACGATGCAAAGCAAGGGGGCTGCAGCAATGGTGTAGAGCCAGGGGGTTGAGGTGAAGACTGCGGTGGCTGGCAGCAGCGGTGGTTGCTGGCCGGAGCGTAGTGGTGGTGGTGGAGAAGGAGGCAGCGAGGGTCGTGGCTCTATTTCTGCAACCGTTGCAACGAGGGGCTGCGGCAACTAGCGGCTGTGGCTGCGACCCAAGGGGCGGGGGCACAGCTTGGGTTGCGGCTGGGAGGCGGGCGGCGGTGATCGAGCGGCCGGGAAGCAGCGGCGGTGGTGATTGAGCGGCCGGGAAGCAGCGGCGGCGGTGGAGAAGGAGTTGCCTTGCAGCGGCAGTGGGGAAGAAGGGAAGTAGGGGATGCGGCAACCGGCGGCTGCGGCTACGACCCAAGGGGGGGGGGGGCGGCACGGCTAAGGTTGCAGCTGGGAGGCGGGCGGCGGTAATCGATCGGTTGGGAAGCAGCAACAGCGGTGGAGAAGGAGTTGCCTTGCAGCGGTGGTGGAGAAGAGGAGCAGGGCTGCAGTGGAGTGGGACGCTGGCAGCGTCGTCTCCTGGCAGCGGTGGTGGCTTGGGGTGGGAGGCAGCGGTGGACTCTGGCCAGAAGTGGGGTAGAGTCGGTTGCTGGCCAGAGAGCAGCGACGGTCGGCGGGTGGGCTGGCCGGAAGTAGGGGAAGCAGGGGTGCGTGGCTGCGGTTGCTGCTTCTTCTTCTCTCTTTCTTTCTTTCTTTCCTTCTTTTTTTTTTTTTTTTGGATAGTTACATTGCAGCGAGAACGCCAAGGATCGCTGCTCTGATACCAAATGATAAGACCCTAAAGTTTTATCGTCACTTTGATACTAAATGATAAGACTCTAAAGTCTTATCGTGGAAGAAAGGAGAGAAAAAGGGAATGATAATGATCGCTTCGAGGGGATCGGCCCTCCTTGATCGCTTCAAGGGGATCAGCCTCCTAGGATTTGTCAAAAGACAGAATAGTATTTTTCATAGATAACTGAAAAGAAGCAGTTACATCCCTATTTATAGAGTTCCACCCAAAGTCCATCAGGACTTGAACTCTAATAATAAATAAATATTAAATAAGCCTCTACTTGACTTTAACTAAACCAAACTGACTCAATAAACAACTAGACTAAACAGACTCAATAAACATTATTCAAAAACTCAGAAAAAGGGTCCTAACAGACTTCTCGGCTGGTTCTGATAGAACTTGCGACGAACGTCTGGACTTCTGACGAACTCTCAAACTCCTAACGGAATCACGTCCTTGACTCCGGGACTTCATTTTGTTAGGATCAAGAGCACTAAGAGGGGGGGGGGGTGAATTAGTGCAGCGGAAATCTTTCGACGATAAAAAACGTTCGAACGATAAAAACGATTTCGGTGTGAAAGCCGATTCTAAGATTACTTTAACTTAAGATTAAGCGAGATGACGTTAAAGTCAATCTATGAAGGCAGTTTGCAATTATGATGAAAATCAGAATATAAGCGCAAACTGAAATATGACGTTCGTACGAAGAAACTGATTTACGTCTAAATGCTGATTCGTAAATCACTTGATTAGGTGAGATGCAGCTTGAGCAAGGATATAAAGGTAGTTTGCAGTTAAGATAGAAATCAAAACATAAACGCAAACTGAAATATGATGATCGTACGAAAAAACAGATTTACGTCTAAACGCTGATTCGGAAAGTGCAAAGCTTGAAACCCGATTGTATATGCGCAAAAAGCAGTAAGCTTTAGAGGAGGTTTGCAGTAAAGATAATATGCTCAAAGTAAATGCAAACCGAGATTTAGAGTGGTTCGGTCAATCTTGACCTACTCCACTTTTGGCTTCCTCCACCGACGAGGTCACCGACGTCAACTAGAGGCCTTCCTTTAATAGGCGAAGGCCAACCACCCTTTTACAGTTTCACTCCTTTTGACGGGCTTAGGAGACAACCCTTACAGAATTTTCTCTCCTCTCTTTACAACTCAGAACTTGGAAGAATAGAGGGAGAAGAACTTTTGGCCTTTACAATAATTTTGAGCTCTAAGAATCACAGAAAAGGATCAAGATTTCGGTGTAAGTTCATGCCCTTTCAGTGCTGAATGGGTGGGGTATATATAGGCCCCAACCCAGTTCAAATTTGGAGCTCAAAACTGTCAATTCCCGGAATTCCGGGATCAAGCAGTTGCACCTCCTGACTGGAGCGGTTGCACCGCTTGGCAGAGCTCGAAGACTGAGCCTCTAGGCGGTGCTACCTCCTGTCAGGGGCGGTTGCACCTCCTAACAGAGCTCGAAGACCGAGCTTAGGCGGTTGCACCTCCTGACTGAGGCGGTTGCACCGCTTGGTAGAGCTCGAAGACTGAGCTCAGGCAGTGCCACCTCCTGTCAGGGGAGGTTGCACTGCCCAGTCTCGCTCGGAGACTGAGCCCCAGGCGGTGCCACCGCCTGGCTGGAGCGGTTGCACCTCCCAGTCTCGCTCAGAGACTGAGCCCAGGCGGTGCAACCTCCTGCCTTGGGCGGTTCAACCGCTTGGCAGAAATCAGGGTCTGAATGGGTTGATCCATTCGACCCAATTTGGGTTTTTCAGGGGCCCAATTGCCCCAAGATTAAGTTAATGGGATCACCTCCCATTTCCAACTTAATCAATGTGCTAACTACGAGTTTTCCTAAGACATTTACTACAACTTGCTCCGGTGCGTCAATTGCTTCTTCCGGCGAGCTTCCGTTGATCATCCGATGAACCCTCGGTGATGCTCCTGCGGACTTCCGGCAAACTTCTAGACTTGCGACGATTCACTTGGTGAGTTCCGACGAGCTTCTTTGGCAAGCTCATGGACTTCTCGGATTTGTTCCCGCAGAACCTCCGACGACTGTCCGAACTTCCGTCGAACTCTCGAACTTCCAACATGATCATTGTCTTGACTCTAGCGCAACTCCTGCTGCATGTCTTTCTTCCATCGTAGTTAATCCTGCACACTCAAAACAAAACTTCGATCGAGACAATTAATCCTAAGCAATTAACCAAGTTGTCCGGCATGTCATTGGTCCCTCGACGCTTCGTCTGATTCTTCGGCGCATCGTTCTCTCCTACAGCCTATTGCCCAATCGGCCAGTTGACTCCGTAACTCCGATATCCTTGGCACAATACCTGCTCTTCTTGGCCCGATGCCCGAGTTCACGGCCCGAAGCCTTCTGTCAATACGTCGACTGATCCATCGGCCCGACGTCCAATCTTCTGACATGTTCCTCCGGCACAACATGATTTTCCTGTTTCAATTATCTCATCCTGATCGAAGCATCCTGCGTCACTCAAAACGCAGATTAAATCATAAACATATATCAAGTAGTTTCATCATTAAAATACGAGATTCGACAATCTCCCCCTTTTTGATGATGACAACCACTTGATGACGGAGTTAAACTTAACTCCCGGAGTTTAAACAAACTCCCCCTATCAATATGCCATATTGATATAATCTTGAATTCAAACTGAATTTAAGTCATTGCAATATTCATCATGAATACTTGCAACACGTCATCATGAACTTATGCGTAACATGTCATGTCATCAACATACTTCTCCCCCTTTATCATCAACAAAAAGGAGAAGTACCACAATCAAGTGTTTATGATATTGGTTCAACTCATTGCATGAAAAACATAATATCAAGTTTTATCATCATGCAAGTTTGCTATTATCAAATATCAATATGTAAAATTGCGATTTAAACTTTTGATATCATAACGCAAACATTTCAAGTATTTATCAATTGTAGCATTTCATCACATGGTAAGATATCAACGCGTAAAATTACGATACAAGTTCTTGATATCTTAACGCATGATGCAAACATGGCATAATGCAAGTTTGGCAGTCAGAGCATCAATTCATATATCTCTTGATGATGCAAGCATTGCAAATATGGCAATCATATCAATTCATATATCTCTTGATGATGTAAGCATAACATCAGTGTTCATAGCATCAATTCATATATTTCTCCCCCTTTGTCATCAACAGAACGGAGAACGATATAAGCAAATTTTAAGCATAAGTGCTTGTCATAACTAGGTTCATGTCATTTTCCAACAGTGAGTGATAGGATATCAATTATACAAACATCTCAAGGAAAACATGACATGGAGATAGCTTTGAAAACTTCTTTCTTTTTTTTTTATCTGTTATTATCTTTTTGCATGAAGGAGGAAGACTATTTGTGATACATGCTATTTATGAGTTTACTTCGAGTGAAGTTAGAATCGATGAGAGATTAAATCATGCTTCATTTTTACAAGGATCAAGATATGTATGTGAAACAAATCCTTGCAAGTAAAAACACTTTCATCCATATTCATCAAATTCATTTCTCAAAAAAATATTTTTCACATGAGTATGAGAGATGTATTTGCTAGTTGATTACATATGTCAAAAATCAATGATATGAACTAAACTTGATATGATATATGCTTGTTAAGTTCGGAAGAGAGTAAACTTGATATGTTAGGATCAAGAGAATCCGAAAATGAAATTTGACTCTTTCTTGCATTCAGACAAGGTTTTGCTATAGATATTCAATTACAATCATGAAGGTAAAGCATGCTTGTTATCATGGAAGTTTTGTATTCAAGCACATAATTTTCAACATGTAAATGTTTAAAATCATTATGCCAATCAAGTGATTTGATCATTCAATTAAGAAAGTTCAAAAAATAATTTTAACACGTTCAATCATTAGGACATATTTTTGCCATAGTTTTTCAAATACAATCATAAAGATAAGGCATGCTCATCATCATGGTAGTACGATGGCAAGTTTACAATTTTAAGACACGCAAGCTAGTAATTTTGAGATGTTCAAGAAAGCAACTCTTGCTTCTTGAAATATAAGTTTTGCTACATGTGCAAGTTAACTTTTTGCTTCTGCAAGATATCATTCTTTGGTGATGTTCAATATAGCAAGTTCTACATCATGCAAGCTAGTGAATCTTATAACATTTTAGAATATGCATAATCACCAAAGCATCATAAATTTTAATGATGTGCAAAATTACAAATTTTGCATGTTTGCATTTGTGCATCTTGAGATTTTGTAAGATAGCACTTCATGGTGATGTTCAAGATAGCAATTCCTTTTCTTTTGAGAAGTGTAATTATTTTCTTTCTCCTTTTTTTTGAATTATATGAGCTAGCAAATTAGCTTTCAAGCATGTTTTGCTCCCCCTTTGTTATTGTCAAAAAGAAGGGAAGACCCTTTACGTTAATTTCTAAATTATGACAAAGATAAATAGCATTGTTGAAAATTCAAGTCTTGAATGTCAAAACAATTATTTTATCATGAATATTTCATCATTGCATGCATCATTATCATCATATATATTTTTAAAACATATAAACTTATTATTATATGATTCCAAATCATCATTCCTATTATTTCAATCATTGTTTCAATCATCTTTATAGCTTATCATGCACAATATGTCAAACCATCTAACATGATACAAACATTTATTTTCAAAGTATTTATCACTATTTTTATGTATGATAATAAAGTGTTCATGATACCGAACATTCATCATTTAGAGCATTCATGACATTAAATCAACATTTCTAATACTTCATTTTAGCAACAACTCATAGCATTTTAAATCATGATTCACATCATATGCAATACATCACATCATAATTAAAAAACTCAAGTATTGCGTGCATCATTGCAAATCATAAATGTTTCATATCATGATGGTATCAATTTAGTTAAATTATATCCTACCATGCATGATCATAACTTTTCATTTGTATACATCAAAATAAATTAATGAATATTTCATATATTCATATCATCACATAAGGAATATCAAAAAGAAAATAATTGGGTGATGAGATAAACCTTTCATGAATACAAAGAATTGCATAAAAATCATATCATGAATATAAGGAATACAGGTCACAATCATTCAAAAGAAAAATCATCATTATTTTCAATTCATTCAATTTGACAAATCATGATCATGATTTTGATAAAACTCATTAATCATAACTTCAAATTAAACATGATTTAATATACTCAAAATCGAAAAATAACAATGGACATCACCATGATACACATTATTACTTCTTAACCATGATTTCATATTTTCAATCAAAATCATTTTGTTTGTTTATCATAAAATATGCAATATTATCATTTTCGAAATTACTAGCATGATCATAATTTTTTTTAAATATTAATTCTAAACTAAAAAAGAAAATACATCATGAGAGCATCAAGTAATTTCAAAATAATTCAAGAAAGTTGAGTTACTTACCTTGTAGTCGAAGCCCGTCAAAGCCCAATTCGTCGTTTCACCTTTGGAAGTTCTTGATTCATCCTTGATTGCCTTTCTTTTCTTTGGCCTCTTCCTTCGTTCAAGTTCATTGTCTATTTTAGATTTTTATTTAATAAACTTATTAAGATTTAGTGTTCGAAGTTCAAGTTCATCATTGTCCTCATCACTTGAGTCATCACTCAAGTGGTATTCATTTGTCCGGAGTTCCAAATCCTTCCTGTTCTTTGGAAGGTAACTTTGTTCATCATATTCATCATGTGCATTGTGCACTATTTCATATGTCATCAATGAACCAATTAGTTCTTCAAGTGGTAAGTTGTTTAGGTTTTTAGCTTCTTGTATTGCAGTTACTTTTGAATCCCACTTCTTAGAAAGAGAACGCAAAATCTTGTTTACGAGTTCAAAATCCGAAAAACATTTTCCAAGAGCTCTTAAACTATCGACGACATCCGTGAAAAGGGTGTACATGTCGCCTATAGTCTCGCTTGGTTGCATTCGAAAAAGCTCAAAATCATGCAATAAAATATTAACTTTCGAGTCTTTGACTCTACTAGTTCCCTCGTGCATGATTTCAAGTGTTCGCCAAATGTCAAAAGCCGTTTCGCACTTAGAAATCCGATTGAACTCATTTTTGTCCAAAGCGCAAAATAAGGCATTCATAGCCTTTGCGTTTAAAGAAAAATACTTCTTCTCCAAAGACGACCATTCGTTCATCGGTTTAGAGGGAAGTTGAAAATCGTTTTCAATGATATTCCATAAATCCAAATTCATAGAAATCAAGAAAACTCTTATTCGAGTTTTCCAATAAGTGTAGTCCAATCCGTTAAACAACGGTGGACGAAAAACCAATAAGCTCTCTTGAAAGCCATGAAGAGCCATTTCTCTCGGGTGTAAATCCGAAATGAGAAATATCAGGCTCTGACACCAATTGTTAGGATCAAGAGCACTAAGAGGGGGGGGGGGGGGTGAATTAGTGCAGCGGAAATCTTTCGACGATAAAAAATGTTCGAACGATAAAAACGATTTCGGTGTGAAAGCCGATTCTAAGATTACTTTAACTTAAGATCAGGCGAGATGACGTTAAAGTCAATCTATGAAGGCAGTTTACAGTTATGATTAAAACCATAATATAAGCGCAAACTGAAATATGACGTTCGTACGAAGAAACTGATTTACGTCTAAATGCTAATTCGTAAATCACTTGATTAGGAGATATGCAGCTTGAGCAAGGATATAAAGGCAGTTTGCAGTTAAGATAGAAATCAAAACGTAAACGCAAACTAAAATATGATGATCGTACGAAAAAACTGATTTACGTCTAAACGCTGATTCGGAAAGTGCAAAACTTGAAACCCGATCGTATATGCGCAGAAAGCAGTAAGCTTTAGAGGAGGTTTGCAGTAAAGATAATATGCTCAAAGTAAATGCAAATCGAGATTTAGAGTGGTTCGGTCAATCTTGACCTACTCCACTTTTGGCTTCCTCCACCTACGAGGTCACCGACGTCAACTAGAGGCCTTCCTTCAATAGGCGAAGGCCAACCACCCTTTTATAGTTTCACTCCTTTTGACGGGCTTAGGAGATAACCCTTACAGAATTTTCTCTCCTCTCTTTACAACTCAGAACTTGGAAGAACAGAGGGAGAAGAACTTTTGGCCTTTACAATAATTTTGAGCTATAAGAATCACAGAAAAGGATCAAGATTTCGGTGTAAGTTCATGCCCTTTCAGTGCTGAATGGGTGGGGTATATATAGGCCCCAACCCAGTTCAAATTTGGAGCTTAAAACTGTCAATTCCCGAAATTTCGGGATCAGGCGGTTGCACCTCCTGACTAGAGCGGTTGCACCGCTTGGCAGAGCTCGAAGACTGAGCCTCTGGGCGGTGCTACCTCCTATCAGGGGCGGTTGCACCTCCTAACAGAGCTCGAAGACTAAGCTCAGGTGGTTGCACCTCCTGACTGAGGCGGTTGCACCGCTTGGTAGAGCTCGAAGACTGAGCTCAAGCGGTGCCACCTCCTGTCAGGGGAGGTTGCACCGCCCAGTCTCGCTCTGAGACTGAGCCCCAGGCGGTGCCACCGCTTGGCTAGAGCGGTTGCACCTCCCAGTCTCGCTCGGAGTCTGAGCCCAGGCGGTGCAACCTCCTGCCTTGGGCGGTTCAACTGCTTGGCAGAAATCAGGGTCCGAATGGGTTGATCCATTCGGCCCAATTTGGGTTTTTCAGGGGCCCAATTGCCCCAAGATTAAGTTAATGGGATCATCTCCCATTTCCAACTTAATCAATGTGCTAACTACGAGTTTTCCTAAGACATTTACTGCAACTTGCTCCGGTGTGTCAATCGCTTCTTCCGGTGAACTTCCGTCGATCATCCGATAAACCCTTGGTGATGCTCCTGTGGACTTCCGGCAAACTCCTAGACTTGCGACGATTCACTTGGCGAGTTCCGACGAGCTTCTTTGGCAAGCTCATGGACTTCTCGGATTTGTTCCCGTAGAACCTCCGACGACTGTCCGAACTTCCGTCGAACTCTCAAACTCCCAACGTGATCATTGTCTTGACTCCAGCGCAACTCCTACTGCATGTCTTTCTTCCATCGTAGTTAATCCTGCACACTCAAAACAAAACTTCGATCGAGACAATTAATCCTAATCAATTAACCAAGTTGTTCGGTATGTCATTGGTCCCTCGACGCTTCGTCCGATTCTTCGGCGCATCGTCCTCTCCTGCAGCCTATTGCCCAATCGGCCAGTTGACTCCACAACTCCGATATCCTTGGTACAATACCTGCTCTTCTTGGCCCGATGCCCGAGTCCACGGCCCGAAGCCTTCTATCGATACGTCGACCGATCCACCGGCCCAACGTCCAATCTTCTGACATGTTCCTCCAGCACAACATGATTTTCCTGCTTAAGTTGTCTCATCCTGATCAAAGCATCCTGCGTCACTCTGATTCATCATAAACATATATCAAGTAGTTTCATCATCAAAATACGAGATTCAACACATTTTACTTCATGCCTTGCTATTGTAGTTAATCCTGCACATGTAAAACACACTTCGATCTAGACAATTAATATTAAGCATTAATTATGTTGTCCGGCATATCATTGGTCCCTCGACGCTTCATCCGATTCTTCGACGCATCGTCCTCTCTTGTGGCCTATTGCCCAATCGGCCAGTTGACTCCGTAACTCTGATATCCTTAGCGCAATATCCGCTCTTCTTGGCCCGATGCCGGAATCTATGGCCCGAAGCCTTCTGTCAATACATCAACCGATCCTCTGGCCCGATGTCCAATCTTCTGATATGTTTTCCCCCGGCACAACATGATTCTTCCCACTTTAATTGTCTCATCCTGATCGAAGCATCTTGCGTCACTCAAAATGCAGATTAAATCATAAATACTATCAATTGGTTTCATCATCAAAATACGAGATTCAACAGTAGAAAGAAAGAATAAAACTTACAAGAAATGGCAAGAACCATGTTGAATAAACATAGCCTACCCAAATATTTTTGGGCCAAAGCCGTAAACATAGTATTCTATGTCATGAATAGAGTTCTAGTAAGACCCTTACTGACCAAAACTCCTTATGAGTTGTGGAACAACAAAAAACCTAATGTTTCATATTTTAAAGTTTTTAGGTGTAAGTATTTTATCTTGAATGAAAAAGATGCCTTAGGAAAATTTGATGCTAAATCTGATGAAGGAATTTTTCTTGGCTATTCTTCTATTTCTAAACTATTTTATATCTTTAATAAAAGAACTTTGATTATAAAAGAATCTATTCATATTGTTTTTAATGAAGTTTCTTAAGAAAAATGATTTTGATGATGATGTTAATTTTGATGCTTTGAATTTAAATGAAACTCTTTCTCCATCTAGCAACTTGGATGCATTTACTTTCGAAACAACCTTACCCAAGGATTGGAAGTATGTAGATGCTCATCCTAAGGAGCTAATCATAGGAGACACATCTAAAGGGGTTCAAATTCGTTTCTCTCTTAAGAATTTTTATGCAAACATCACTTTTCTCTCCCAAATTGAATCTAAATGCATTGACGAGGCCTTGAAAGATAATTCATGGGTCATCGCAATGCAAGATGGGTTAAATTAATTTGAGAGAAATAAGGTGTAGAAGCTTGTTCCTAGGCCAAATGACCATTTAGTTATTGGTACTAAATGAGTTTTTAGAAATAAGCAAGATGAATTTGGTATCGTGGTTAGAAACAAGGCTAGATTAGTGGCCAAAGGTTTCAACTAAGAAGAAGGGATCGATTATAAAAGACCTTCACTCCTGTGGCACGATTAGAAGCCATAAGGATGCTCCTTGCCTATGCTAGTAGTAATAATTTTAAGTTATCTCGAATGGATGTTAAAAGTGCTTTTCTTAATAGCTTTATTTCTGAAGAAGTTTATGTTGAACAATCTCTCGGATTTGAGAATGATAATCTCCATAATCATGTGTTTAAATTGACTAAAGCTCTCTATGGATTGAAACAAGCCCAAGGGCTTGGTATGAAAAACTTAGCTTATTTCTTATCGAAAATAATTTTTCTAAAGGCAAGGTCGATACTACATTGTTTATAAAAAAATTAAAATTAATTTTCTTATTATTTAAATTTATATTGATGATATTATTTTTGGTTTCATGAATGAATCTTTATGTGAGTAATTTGCTAAAAATATGAGTCTTGAATTTGAAATGAGTTTGATGGGGGAATTAACTTTCTTTTTAGGCTTACAAATCAAACAACTAAGCAATGGTATTTTTCTTAGTCAAACAAAATATACTCTAGATTTGCTAAAAAGGTTTAATATGGATAGCTCAAAGGCTATCAACACTTCTATGAGCACCTCCAATAAGTTAGAAATTGATGAAAGTAGAGAAAGCTTTGATCAAAAAGCTTATAGGGGTATGATAGGAAGTTTACTTTACCTCACCACAACTAGATTGGATATCATATTTAGTGTAGGACTTTGTGCTAGGTTTCAATCTAATCCTAAGATATCTCATCTTAAAGTAGTTAAGAAAATACTTAGATATCTTAAAGGAACCATAAATCTATGATTATGGTATCCAAAATCTGAGAACTTTAAGCTAATTGCTTATGCTAATGCGGATTTTGCTGGATGTAGATTAGATAGAAAAAGTACATCCAGAACAGGTCAATTTTTAGGTCACAAATTTGTTTCTTGGTCTTCCAAGAAACAAAATTCGGTTGCACTATCTACAACCGAAGCCGAGTACATTATAGCTAGAGCATGTTGTGCACAAGTTTTGTGGATGAAAAACACTTTAGAAGATTATAAGATTCATCTTAAAAACATTCCCATAAAATGTGATCATGTTAATAATCATGATGTAATAATCATGATGTAATAATAAAAAACATTCCCAATATGTTTAATAAAAAATCTTATTCAACACTCTAGAACTAAACATATTGATATTAGGCATCACTTTATACGAGATCATGTTAATAATCATGATGTAATCTTAGAGTTTATTAATATGAAACATCAATTAGTAGATATTTTTATAAAGCCCTTAAGTGAAGAACAATTTGATTTTATTAGAAGAGAATTAGGAATGTTAATTTATCCAAATGCATGAATTTGTTAAATTTCATTTTCAGACTTTCTTGATTCTTTATATCACTCACTGAAATTCTGTGCTGATAATTTTATGATGCGAATTTTACATGATGATAAGGTTGTGCTTCAATAAAATGTTTACTTTGATGTTGGAATTTTGTGCCTTGATACTAAAAGTTTCTATGATGTTGTGATCTCTTTAAACAATGAGCATGTTATCATACAATGATGCAATATCATGTTTACTTTGATGATTATGATCTCTATTGAATATTGAGAAGTTTTAATCATATATGATGCAATATCGGATTCTTAACTTTTGAGTGCTACGAGCACTAATGATATTACCTCATGTATGTAGTGCTAAAAGACTATGACAAAATATTTTATAAATGTATGAAATGTTTATACATATCTTGATGTTTGATTCATGGAAGTCATTCACAAATGCATCTCTCACGGATTTCACTCTTATAAATTTTTAATGAGAAATGGATTTGATATAATGCTCTTCTCACTATGAAGTTTTATTCGTGAATTTCTCCTTCATGTGATACTCCTCTCCCATGAATTCTTTTTATGAAAATTGAAGGAATTTCAATGGATATATTAATCCTTAAAAGATGAATTCTCGTGTGTGATAATGAAAGCATTTGTGTGATAATTTTCGTAGGGATTTGATTTCATATGGATATCTTGATCCTTTTCATGAATCGCTTCTCTTTGTCAAAATAAAAGCATGTTTTAATGAAAACTTATTTATCATTTTTGATTTGATTCAAATCATTTCACAAATTTAGTTCTTAATAGTTTCCCTCTTTACCTTCTTTCCTCTTCTTCATGCAAAATGTGATGACAAAGGGGGAGAAGTTGTTGGAATCTGTCGTTTTAATGTTGATAACATCTAATGATGAGAACTTTTGAGTGTGAAACTTGCTTGATCTTTTTTTTACCATACTTGCATTGTTGAATTGTTCTCTTTTTTGTTGATGATAAAGGGGGAGAAATAATACCAAAATATGGTAAATTAATGACAAATGTATGTAATGTATTTCATCATATATACTGGAAATATTTGCTTGATAATTTTTTTTTATTATGATAAGATATCTAGAGCTTAACTTGCTATTTTGTAATTGATATATTGCCATAAAATGATGAATTGCTATCTTTGTCATCTTTTATATTTAAAATATCATACTTGAAAATGGATGTCATGCCTTGACATCATTTTGATAAATACTTGGCATCGTATTTTGAAAATGATAGATCATAATAGGAATCATGATGCGCATGTTGATAAGTTTAATTAACTTATCTTATCGGTTTGTTTCTTGAATTCAAAGGCCTTGAATTCAAGAATGTCTTTTCTCAAGTCTGGCATATAGATAGGGGGAGTTAAGGTTAACTCTATCATCAATTGATTGTCATCATCAAAAAGGGGGAGATTGTTGAATCTCGGATTTTGATGATGAAGTCAATTATAAATTGTTTGATCTAATCTATATATTGAGAAAAGTGTGTAGGATTGACTATGATAGCAGTAAGACATAAAGCAAGATTTGTGTCGGAGTCAAGATCGAGATCTCATTTGGAGTTCGAGAGTTCGATAGAAGTCCGGACATTCGTTGGAAGTTCTGTCGAAACCAACCGAGAAGTCCAAGACCTTGCCAAAGAAGCTCATCGAAACTCACAAGAAGATCGTTGTAAAGTCCAGGAGCTTGCCGAGAGTCCGTCGGAATATTGCCAAGAGTTCGTCGGATGTTTGCCAGAAGTACGTCGGAAGCTTGCCGAAAGAGCAATTGACGCACCGGAACAAGCAGCACTGTAATCACGTCTTAGTTATCATAGTTAGAGTGTAAATTTAGTTAGGATTGGGAGATAATCCCACTAACTTAATTAGGGGCCAATTGGGCCCTTAACAGGGCTGAATTGGGCTGCATTGAGCACCCAATTCAGCCCCTAAAAACATGGCCGGTGGTGGCACCGCCTGGAAGGCAATGCCCCTAGATTTCTGGGTGGTGGTACTGTCGGCAGCAATGCTACCAGCGGTGGTACCACCCAGAGTCATATCAACGGCGGTAGTACCGCCCAGTAATGATGATGGTATCGCCAATACCCCGGATTCCAAGGATGTGACACTTTTTTGCTTTAATTTTGAAGCCATTGGGGCCTATAAAAACCCTACCCTATTTTGCATGAAAGGGCATGAAAGTATTGGCTTAATCTTGAAGTCTTGAGTCATAAAAGTGTTGTAAAAGTTAGAGTTCTCCTCTTTCATCTCTTAGCCTTGTAACCATCCAAGAGGAGTGAGACTTGTAAGGGTTGTCTCCTAAACCCGGGAAAATGAAAAAGTGTTGTAAAGAGGTGTTCGATCTTCACCTATTGAAGGAAAGCCTTTAATGGACGCTGGTGACCTCGTCGGAGGAGGAATCCGAAAGTGGATGTATGTCACCTTGACCAAACCACTCTAAATTCCGATTTGCTTTTCATTTGTGCAATTTACTTTAGTGCAAACCTCCTTAATCTTCTATTGCACTTTTACAAAAACTATCAAGTTCAACTTCTCTCCGAAACAGATTGAATTGAAACCATTTTCGTCGGAATCGATTTTAAACGAAACGAACAATTTTCTGAAATAGCGAAAGTTTTCCACTACACTAATTTACCCCCTCTCTTAGTGCCGCTCTTGATCCTAACAGAGGTTGCATCTTTCTGGGGCTTGCCATTGTCTCACCTTTATGTCGTTGACATACATCATATTGTACTACAAATTCAGCAATAGTATTTTTCTTCTCTACCCAATAAAAATTTTACTTAATTCTATTATAGGTTCGAAGGAACCCAAAGTGCTTGGCCCCAGGTATAGAATGCATCTCTTGAAAAATAGTCTTTATACAAGTAGAATTTAGTACAAGCATAATGTGTCTCTTATAGCGTAATTCTTTTGAGTCCCAACTGTAATGAGTCACGAAGCCTGGTGCTTTCTCTATTTTTTTTATGATCTTACTGGTCTCCGGATCTTCCTACCATTCCCTCTTAATATCCTTAAGGAAGTCGCTGGTCAGAAGTAAAACGACCAAAAATTCAGCTTGCTCGGGTAGCCGCGAAAGCGCATCTACAACAACATTCTCTTTCCTCTTTTTGTAAGTTATTTCATAATCATATCCAAGAAGTTTTGTTACCCATTTTTGCTGCTCGGGGGAAGATATCTTCTACTCCAAGAAATATTTTAGGCTTTTATAGTCGGTCTTGATTTGAAAGCATCACCCGATCAAGTACAATCTCCATTTGGTCACTGCATGCATAATTACGAGCATCTCCTTATCGTAAATAGTCATCTTGAGATGGGAAGGAGATAATATCTTATTGGTATAAGCGAGGGGGCAGCTATCTTGCATTAGTACATCACCAATTCTTACTCCAAAGGCATCAGCTTCAATAATAAAAGTCTTACCGAAGTCGGGTAGCGCTAGTATGGGCAGTGTTGCCATCGTGACTTTAAATTCGTCAAAGGCGATGGTGGCTTTGTCCAACTATTAGAAATCATCTTTTTTCAGCAAGGAAGTAAGGGGTGCACTGATCTTTCCATAGTTTTTCACAAACTTGCGGCAGTAGCCTGTTAAACCGAGAAAGCTGCGTAGCGATTTTATGTTCCTCGGGGTCGGCTAGTTCTGCATTGCTTTAATTTTAGAGGGGTCCACCGCCACACCTTCCTCTGATATGATATGCCCAAGATATTTCATCTTCTATTGAAGAAAGCTGCACTTTGATTTTTTGACAAAAATAATATGTTCTCGCAAAATTGTCAAAACAAGTCGTAAGTGCTGAAAATGACTTTCAAGAGAAGGGCTATAAATAAGGATATCGTCGAAGAAAACTAGCACAAACTTACGAAGATAATTTCAGAAAATATCATTCATAAGGATTTGGAAGGTGGAGGGAGCATTGGTGAGACCAAAGGGTATTACCAAAAATTCGTAGTGGCCATTGTGTGTTCGAAAGGCGATTTTCGATATGTCTTCTTCGCACACTCGTATTTGATGATATCCGGATCGAATGTCCAACTTTGCGAAGGTCCAACTTTGCGAAGACTCATGCTCCCTTTAATTCATCAAGAAATTCATCTACTACTGGAATAGGGTATTTATCCTTGACAGTTATGCCGTTGAGAGCTCGGTAATCAACGCACATTTGCCATGTTCCGTCCTTCTTACGTACGAGGAGCACTGGTGAAGAGTATGGGCTGCAACTTGGCCGAATAACTTCTATTTTGAGCATCTCTTTTACAATCCTTTCTATTTCATCCTTTTAGAGATGTGGATACCGATATGACTGAGTATTTACTGGAGGTTTGTCCGGAAGAATTGGTATACAATGATCATACTGACGGGTAGGAGGTAGGTTGCGCGGTTCGTCAAATATATCTAAAAATTCAGCAAGCAAAGAAAGTAGGTTTGGATCTTCAAATTCTGTTGGCTCTCCCTTAGTTGGCTACTCAAGTTATACCAAAAAGCCGCTATATGCTTTGTGCAAAACCTTCTCCATTCATTGTGTGCAAATTGTTGTTACGTCGGCCCACGTTTCCCATGCAGTATCACCTGTTTCCCTTCACTGTAAAATTTCATAATTAATTTTATAAAATTTTAGGAAATATCATCTAATGTCGTCAGCCATTCGATGCTGAGAACCTCCTCATAATCATCAAGAGGGAGGAGGAAAAATCTATAATTATCTCTTGATCCTGCAGTAACAGTTTCACTTGCGGGCACCTATAATCACACTTTAAAATTCATCCGTCAATGACCTTAACATCAAACCTACTACAATTCTTGATAAGTAAGGCCATTCGGACAATAACCTTGCTGTTCATAAAATTATTAGTGTTCCCAGTGTCAATAAGAATGGTGATAGGTTATTGCTTCAGAAGTCCTCCCACTTTTATTGTTTGCGGGTTCGCATAATCGGCAAGGGCATGCATCGTAATATCGACCGACTGCTATTCTTCATCTGCGACCTCTTTCTCATGCTTTGGACCTCCTCTTCTATGTCTTCAAGAGGTTTAATCAGTAGGAGGTGGCCCCTTTTGCAACGATGATCGTGGTTCCACGACTCGTCGCAATGCCAACAAAGACCCTTTGCTGATTGGTCACGTAGTTATTCTCTTGTCAATTTTTTTGGCAACGAAAGATGGTTGTGAGCAAAAGGAGGTTTATATGCCACAGGCCTAGGAGATGTTCTCATCCTCCGAGCATCTTGGTTAAGTCGTTCTTCTTGTATTCTGGCGAAAGAAATCATAGCTGTCACGGTACGGGGCTATCGCATCTTAACCTCCCCTTTTATCTCTGGCTTGAGTCCTTCGATGAATGTTCCTAACAATTAACGGTTAGTCCAATCATGAGCAAGATAGGATAGCTTCTCAAACCTAGTTTGGTACTCTTGAATCGTAGAGGTTTATCGAATCTTTAGCGAGTTGACCATCGATATTTTCATACTCCGTTGGTTCGAAACGATTCAACAGTGCGTCCTTAAATTGATTCCATGTCGGAGCCCCATGATTATATTCCAGCCAATTGTACCATTGAATAGCATCTCCTTTAAGGTGGATGACAATAATTTCCACCATAGCATCATCCAACATTCGGTAGTAGCGAAAGTAACATTCGACGGGCGAAATCCACCCCGCCGGGTCTCCTTTTTCCTATCGCGGGAAGCCCACCCTCATGCATGGCTGAAGCATGTCTGAGGGCTGTCCCTCCTTCTTTGGAGGCCTCTCTGAACTCTCCCCTTGCTGAAACTTGGTTGGACTCGGTAGTTGTCCAATTCTGAATTCTGCAAACAAAGTGCACAATTTGTCCTCCAAGCGTGATTCAAGCCGCAATTCAATCCGAGATTCCCATGCTTCAAATTTGGCATCAATTGGATCTTGAGAAGCCATTGCATATGCTTATAGATAAGAGATGTCCCTATCTTTTTTTTTTTGTTGATGGATTAATGGCATGGGGTGGTGGAAGGTTCCAAAAAATTGAGGATCACGGAAAGGTACTATAGCAGATTTTTACATCTAAAGTGTAGTAGTTTGGATGTAAAAGGTCAGTGGTTTATATTAAGAATTTTTTTATGAAACCAAAAGGAAATCTGCTGTTAGGAAGTTTTAAAGCTATCGTCAAAATTTCATAGAGATTTCGACAAAAAAAACATAGTAGCAAGATCAAACAAACTGTGTTATGCGGTTGGAATTCTACAGTGCATCTAGAAGTTTGGACGTAAAAGATCAGTGATTTATATTAAAATTTTTTTGACAAAACTAAAGGAAAATATGTTGTTAGGAAGTGTCAAAGCTCTCATAAAAATTTTGTAGATATTTGGATAGAAAAAATGCAGTAGCAAGATCAAAAAAACGGTGCTATACGGTTGAAATTCTACAGTGCATCTAGTAGATTGGATGTAAAAGATCAGTGGTTTATATTGAGAATTTTATGACAAAACTAAAGGAAAATCTACTGTTAGGAAGTGTCAAAGCTGTCATAAAAATTTTGTAGAGATTTTGACAAGAAAAATATAGTAGCAAGATCAAATAAACTATGCTATACAGTTGAAATTCTGTAGTGCATCTTTCGTCGTAGAGACAAAAACTTTACAACGAAAAGTTTATGCAGTAATATAGGAATGATTTTTTTGAATTTTTGAATAAGGATAACTAAATTGTAGCAACAGTAAGGTAGGAAACCCGAACCTGTTGCAATTCGCGGGGAGATCAAAGGATGATCCACGGTGATGAAGATGACAACGGAATTCAGCGACGATATTTTAAGTAATTGTGGGAATTACTTTGGGTGGCTGTGGATGGCAGGTGGATGGCTGTGGAAGGGCAGCAAGATGCCAAGAATGCTGTTCTGATACTAAGTGGTAGAACCCTAGTGAATTCTAAGCTTGGGGTTGATCTCTTTAGGGGATCGACCTCCTTGGAACTCCATAGGGGTTCCTTCCTCCAAGTTGCTGCTCAAAGGCTGCTAAAAAGATTCATCTATTGTTTGTCAAAAGAGGATAAATACATGACTATTTATAGGGTTTCTAAACCCTAACTCCTAATAGAACTCCTACTTCTAACCAACTCCTACTCTACAACGCAACCTCCCAACTAGCCCTAACCCTAGCCGGCCTCTTCACCTCTTTAATAGGGTCAGCTAGATAGATTTTAGATAAATACCTATTTTAATAAAATTTAATTATGACTCTTCTAGGTAGAGTCTAACAAATCAGAAATGAACATATGGTGTTAAAAAGAAATCTTTAGTGAACATTATCGAAGAACAAGAAAGAAAGAAAAAAAGAAAAAAAAGAAAGAGGATACTGTTCAGAAACAAAACTAGGACTGTACTGAATGCAATGGCCAAAAAGATTTATGCACTTCTGCAGAAATGAGGCCATTAGCTGAAAGATAAATTAACAGTCAAAACTACATCCGCTGGAACTGAAGAGCATTCATCAATTGTTAAGGGTCATAACTATCCATTTGTAAGTGGTATTTGTACACGTAGTGGGCTTACACTCAGCTTTCCTGCTTTCTAGGTCTGAGGGCTCAAAAGGCAAGTCAGTGTTCTCATCTAAAATGAAAGTGGAGTTTCAGAAAACTACGAAGTTGCAAGCACTAGGCTGCAGGCTGCAGGCAGCAGAGAACAAACCTAATCGCCTTAAATGTGAGAAGAAAGGTTTCACACATACTTCTGAAGACCATGCTTCTGTGAAAAGTGACATTAAGAGTGCATCAACTGGCAGTCCTGCTAAGGATCCCACTCAGAATTGTACTTTTGACTCATCCAGAAAGGAATTAAGTGCTGACCATTTAAAATGCAGCTTGCAGCCATCACTTTTATCGAGTCATGCTGCCACCAAGGAATTGGAAAAACAAAATGATGGGCTTGATGTTGATCACATTGCTATGGAGAATAATAGTTGCTCAAAAGTATCTCCTAGATATTCAACAAATTATACAGTTCAATCATATATTCCGGTCATGAATCACTCTAGTGAAGATAAATCGTCGGAAATGATTGACAAGACGTTAATCGATAAAATGAATAACCAAGATGTAAGTCTTTTATATAGTGCCATTTATGCAACGCCTTCCATTTAGTTCATTTTAATCTCCTCATTTACCAGTTGTGTTGAGAACATTAGCAACATAAAATAAAAAACATGTACCTTTTAGTGATTGTCCTCATTTGTTCTATTTTGATGTTAAACAGCTGAAGGTTCCTAAAGTTTCAATAGCAGAGGAGCCTAACAAAAGTAAGGGATCACAGGAGGAGGAAAATGATGAGGCATGCCTCGTATGTAAATCATCATTTAATTTATTTTGTTTGATACTCTCATCATTTAATTTGGTCATGTTGTTAGTTTTCAAATTACTTGTTCACTGAGCTTATTTCCTTTGGTATATGCTGGTAGGATCTAACAACATGACCAAAATATCTTGTGACATTTACAGTTGGCTTTGAGTTTAACAGAAAAATGTTGAGATGGCAGTTAAAAAGGTTGGTTTAGTGTTGTGGCACCCCTCTTAGACATGCATTTTTTTTTTCCCCATTTGGTGTTTTATATCATATTATTCTTTCAGTTTTTTGAAGATTTCACCATCTTGCTCTTCACATATGATGGTCGTCGAGCTAGTGAAGGGGAAGAACTTGAGTGCTCCAAGCATGCGATCATGTCAGCATAAGGAGCAAACAAAATGGTAAGAATAATTGAGGTTCTTCTAACAAAGCATCAAAAGTTTCTTCTATGGCATTATCTTGCATTCTTGGCACCTGCCAACTCTTCCGAAGGAGTCGATGACGTCCTCTAATATTCCTATAACTTAGCTTGCTAATAGTTTAATCGGTGTTATGTTATGATTTCAATAATGGTATTCATTTCTCATAATCATCAGGTGGTATGCAAAACATTGTAGTAGTAGCTTATGATTACATATTTATCTGGGACGAAGATATTGGAGTTGAACATTTTGATGCAGAGAAGAAGAATTGTTTTCCCTCTTAAACACTAATTTTTCTGACACAACACTTTCGTGGCAACTTACTATGTTTTTCTTATGTCAGATATTTGCGCTTAGTGAAAAATACATGGCTTGGGGATTTCATAACCAGGTGTAGATCCTAATAAAGGATTGACTTGGGAGATATATCCTAATAAAGGAGAGCTGACAGTAAAACAGTATTTTCAAAAGGTGCTCGGGTATTTCGACGAAGCCTCGTTAGAGCGTTTGCCGGAGCATAGGCGTTGAGCAATGTTTTCAAAATGTACTTGGGCGAGATGAGATGAGGCCTGAGTGTCTCGCAAAACCTCCGAACGAGGTGTTTCGACAACCGTTGCTCGAGTGTTTGCTAGAGCCCATGCGTCGAGCATGTCCAGCAAGTGCCTTAGTGAAGGTGAGTCAAAGTTTGAGCCTCGTTCAATTGAATGAGTAAGTTAGCTTAATCAAACCAACTAAATGTACCATAACACAAAACCTACCCAACCTCCCCTCCTTGTATGTGAGGCGTTTCGATGAAGCATCACTCGGGCGCTCGCCTGAGCATTAGGCATCGGCCGCCTTGGGCGAGTGCTCAAGTGAAGGTTAGTCTAATCGAACTAGCTAAAAATGTATCTTAACATAAGCCTGCACTCAATTAATGAATTGAATCTCAGATTTTGATGATAAAATTAATTGGTGAATTAATGATCTAATCCATGTATTGAGATAAGTGATGCAGGACTAAACTACGATCGTGAGAAAAGGTAAAACAATTAAAAAAGAATCGAAGTTGGGCTAGAGTCAATGATTGGGCATCAGGCCTGATGAATCGAGGGATGCACCAAAGGATCGGACGATGTAGTGAAAGCTCACTGAAAGTTCGCCGAAAGCTCATAGAAAGTTCATCAAAAATTCATCGAGAGTTCGGTTGAACAATTGACGTGCCGGACAACTTAGATTGCTTGTATCGTAATTCTTTTTAAACTTAACTATCGTAGTTAAGACTTTAATTTGAGTTGATCTTGGGAAAAATCCTACTAACTCAATTATGGGCCAACTGGGCTCTTAAATAGGGTTGAATTGGGCCGGTTGGATGGCTCATCCAGCCACTTGGAGCCATGTTAGGCGGTGGCACTGCTCAGGCTGGGCGATGGAACCGCTTGAGGCTCAGCCACCCAGGTTGTCTAGGTAATGGTACCGTCGACAGTTAATGCTGTCAAGCGATGGTAGCTCCTTGTCAAATTGTGATATCGCTAGAACCTAGTCTTCGAGGCTTTGTTAGGCAGTTGTACCGCCTAATGTCAGTCTGTAGGAGGTGGTACCGCCTAGTGTCATCCCGAAAATTGAGGATAAGACACTTTTTGGCTCTATTTTTTATGTTATTGGGGTCTATAAATACTCCACTCTTTCCTGCATGAAAAGGCACCAAAGTATGAACAAAAGTCTTAAGATTTTGAGTTATAAAAGTATTAAAAAAGTGCTAAGTGTCCTCTTCCTTCTTTAGCTTTGTGATCATTCTAAGAGAGATGTGAGGCTTATAAAGGATATCTCCTAAACTTGTAAAAAGGATAAAGAGTTGTAAGATGATAGTTGGTCTTCGCTCATTGAAGGAGGATCGTTAGTGTACGCTAGTGGCCTCGACGGAAGAGGAATCGGGAGTAGACGTAGGTCATGATGACCGAACCACTATAAATTTGGTGTGCACTCTCTTTCTGCTCTTCTTTACTATTGTTCTTTATTTTAATTGCTTATTACATTTACTTCGAGTGAAGCATACTTTCGATATCATTTTCGATACGGGTTTCATCAAATCAAGCTTTTCCAAATCATTGAAGTTTTTTAGTGTAAGTACTAATTCACGCCCCCCCCCCTCTCTTAGTGCTGATTTCAGTCTTAACAATTGGTATCAGAGTCAAGTTTTTCTTGTTTGGTTTAACATCCAAGAGAAATGACTTTTTTTGGCAATCATGAAGGCCTTTCTATCACTCATTCTCCTATGTTCAATAAAACGAACTACATGTATTGAAAAACTAGAATGAGAATTTTCTTGCTTTCTATGGATTTTGAATTGTGAAATAGTGTTGAAAGCGGTTTTGAGAAGTCTTCTAAACTAATGAACGAATAGAATGATTTGGAAAAGAAGACTTTCTCCTTGAATGTTAAAGCGATGAATGCTTTGTTTTGTGCTCTTGATAAAAACGAATTTAATTGGGTTTCTACGTGTGAAACTACACATGATATTTGACACACTCGAAGTCACATACGAAGGCACAAGTAGGGTTAAAGAGTTAAAAATTAATCTTTTGGTTCATAGCTATGAGTTGTTTCATATGAAACCAAGCGAGATCATTGGAGACAAGTACACCCATTTTACGGATGTCGTTAATGGTCTAAAAGCACTTGGTAAAAGTTTTTCTGATTTTGAACTTGTTAACAAGATATTAAGATCTCTTCCAAAAAGTTGGGATCCTAAAGTAACGACAATACAAGAAGCAAAGGACCTAAATAACTTTCTACTTGAAGAACTTATCGGGTCCTTGATGACCTATGAAATGACGTAGCACATGATGAACTTCCAAAGAACAGGAAAAACATGACACTTAGAACCAAAGAAGGCCACTTGGGTGAAAACTTAAGTGATGATGATGATGACGACGACTTGGCACTCGAAGGTTTAAAAAATTCTTAAAAAGGAACAAAACAAAACAAGACACTAAGAACAAAAGTGAACTAAAAAAGGATCAAATAATTTGCTATGAATACAAGAAGCCGAGACACTTCAAAAATGAATGTCCCCAAGTGAAAAAGAAGCTACCAAAGAAAAAGAAGGTGCTCAAAGTAACTTGGGACAATTCAAGTGCATCCGAAGACGAGGAGCCAATCAACAAAGATTAAGTTACAAATTACGCTCTAATAGCGCTCAATGATGAGGTAAGTGATTCAATCGAATCTCGTTTAGCTTATGATGATTTACTTATAGCTTTTAATGATTTATATGATGAATGTAAGTTAGTTGGTAAAAAATATAAGTTAAAAAAGGAGCATGCTTCTCTTGTTAGTGAATTTGATAGATTAAAAAATGAGCATGATGATAGTGTGTTAGCTACTTGCACTAAGTGTGAAGATATAGATTTACTTAAGAAAGAAAACATTTTACTATAAGAAATATTAGAAAATTTTAAAATATGTAATAAATCTCTAAATATAATCCTTGCTAATAAGGGTTATGTTCATAGAAAGGAAGGAATTGACTTTGTGAGTAACACTCAACAAAAGCCAACAATCTTCGTTAAAAGATCTACATTACATGTCTCACCTAGAGAAAAATATAATTTTTATGAAAAATATGATAATTTTGCCTACAAATATCCATTTAAAAGGTATAGTCCACATAAATTCGTTTGGGTTCCTAAAGGAACCATAAATCACTCAATGATAGGTAGATCTATTTATGAGGGACTCAAAGTTAAAAGGGTACTTAAAAGAAAATATAATTTCTTGTAGATTTATTTACAATCACAAGCTAGGAGCAAGAGATGGTACCTTAATAATGGATGCTCAAAGCACATGTCACCTTCGAAGACAACAACAAAGGAAAAATTATTGGTAAAAGAAATATATATAACAAATCAAACATTTTGATTGAAAATGTTTTATTAGTAGATGGTTTAAAACATAACTTGCTAAGCATTAGTCAATTGTGTGATAAAGGTTATAACATCAAATTTGAATCTAATACCTTTATTATAGAAATACTATACATAAATAGATCTTTGATTGCCTTAAGGATCAACAATGTCTATTTGATCTTGATGAGTTTTGTGATGAAAATTGCTTTTCAGTTTTAAATGATGACGCATGGCTTTGATATAGAAGATTAAGCCATGCAAGTATGAAACTAATTTCATAAATTACAACTAAAGAACTAGTAAGAGGTATGTCTAAAAATAAATTTGTCAAAGATAAAGTTTGTAATGCATGACAACTAAGAAAATAAATAAAAAGTAGTTTCAAATCAAAAAATTAAATAAGCACCTCTAAACTACTATAATTGATCCATATGGGTTTATTTGGACCAATTGATACAACAAGCCTAGAAGATAGTAAATATGCCTTTGTAATTGTTGATGATTATCGTATATACACTTGGACATACTTCTTGACATTATAAAAGTGATTGCTTTAAATATTTTTTGAAATTTTATAAATTAGTTCAAAATAAAAAGGGTTTTATGATTGCCTCTATTCAAAGTGATCATGGTGGTGACGTTTAAAACTATGATTTTAAAAACTTTTGTGTTTTAAATGGGTATAACCATAACTTTTTTACTCCAAGAAACCCTCAATAAAATAGAGTTATTAAGAGAAAAAATAGGAGTTTTCAAGAAATGACAAGAACCATGCTTAATGAACATAGCCTACCCAAATATTTTTGGGCCGAAGCCGTTAACACAACATACTATGTCATGAATAAGGTTCTTGTAAGACCATTAGTTTCCAAAACTCCCTATGAATTATGAAACAACAAAAAACTCAATATTTCATATTTTAAAGTTTTCGGTTACAAATGTTTTATTTTAAATGAAAAAGATGCCTTAGAAAATTTTGATATAAAATCCGATAAAGGCATTTTTCTTAGTTATTCCTTTGTCTAAATATTTTTGTATCTTTAATAAAAGAACTTTGGTTATAGAGGAATCTATTCATGTTGCTTTTAGTGAGCTTCCTGAATTTAAGAAAAATGATTTTGATGATGATTTTAATTTTGATGCTTTAAATTTGAAGGAACACTCTCCTCTCCCAAGCAACTTGGATGCATCTTCTTCCAAAGAATCCTTATCTAAGTATTGGAAATATGTAGATGCTCATCCTTAGGAGCTAATCATTGGAGATACATCAAAAGATGTTCAAACTTGCTCTTCATTTAAGAATTTTTATGCTAATGCAGCCTTCTTGTTTAAATTGAACCTAAAAGCATTGACAAAGCCCTAAAATATTATCCATGGGTCTTTGTAATGCATAAGGAATTAAATTAATTTGAGAGAAATGAGGTGTGGAAGCTTGTTCCTAGACCTAGTGATAATATAGTAATTGGTACTAAATGGGTCATTAGAAACAAACAAGATGAACTTGGTATCATGTTTAGAAACAAGGCTAGATTAATGGCCAAAAGTTTCAACTAAGAAGAATGTATCAATTATGAAGAAACATGTGCTCTTATGACCATACTTGAAGCCATAAGGATTCTCCTTGCCTATGCTAGTTGTAATAATTTGAAGTTATTTCAAATGGATGTTAAAAGTGCTTTTCTAAATAACTTTATTTCCGAAGATGTTTATGTTGAACAACCACTTGGATTTGAGAATGATATTTTTTCGAATCATGTGTTTAAGTTGTATAAGGCTCTATATGGTTTGAAACAAGCCCCAAGGGCTTGGTACAAGAGACTTAGTTCTTTTCTAATTAAGTATGATTTTTTGAAAGGCAAAGTTGATACCATATTGTTTATTAAATATTTTAAAAATAATTTTCTTATCTTTCAAATTTATGTTGATGATATTATTTTTGGTTCTATAAATGAGTCTTTATGTGAATATTTTGCTAAAAGTATGAACCAAGAATTCAAAATGAGTATAATGGGCGAATTAACTTTTTTCTTATGATTGTAAATTAAGCAACTAAGTGATGAAATTTTTGTTCGTCAAACTAACTATACTTTAGATATATTAAAATGGTTCAATGTGGATAGTTCTAAGGCTATTAACACACCAATGAGCACTTCCACAAAGTTGGATATGGACCATGATGGAGAAAATTTTGATCAAAAGATTTATGGGCGTATGATAGGTAGTTTACTATATTTCACCGCAATTAGACCAGACATTATATTTAGTGTTGGATTATGAACTCATAATATAGGATTATGGTATCCAAATTTTAAAAAAATTAAATTAATTGCTTATGTCGATGTAGATTTTACTGAATGTAGAGTAGATAGAAAAAGCAGCTATGCGACTACTCCGTAGCCTCTAGACGACATAGGGGAATCCAATCCTTTGGACATATCTATCCTTAGTTACCGTGTATCTATAGTCCCTCATTCATCTAATACCTTAGAGACCGTATACCGAGCATGGTATTATCAAGCTCATATAATTTCTACTCAAGTCTCGCTCTAATCGGATTCTCCCAAAGAACACTTTCTCTCTCACATGTCCCAAATAGTTGGTTGGAGATCCAATACCCAATATAACGGGATCAATTAAGGTTAAGTTGATAGAGGGCCTCTACAAATAGAAGGGAACCAAAGGGCCATGAGCTAGGTTCCTTTTGGCTGTCACCTCCTATTCTCCTCTCTCCCTCTCCTCCTCAACTTGCAGCCCCTATTTGGGAGGTGTGGACAGCAAGAAGGGACAGCCCCTTTTTTATTGTGTGGTGCGTGCACCAAGGAGGATTGTGCTGTGATTTGAGGAGCGTCTTCGCAGCCCATGCCGTGTGGATTACCACTAGAGAGGAGGACAGTTGACCTCCTTCATCCTCTCCCACAAATCTGTAGGTTTTTAGAGATATACGATCTCACTATGTAACATATCTTTCTTATATACGTAATTTTTGGTTTCGCGGGTCTTTGCGGACCAATTTTTATATGACGATGAGACCTTCTTTTCTACGAGAAATTCTGAAATTTTTATTTTTTATTCTTCCATGCACATGTGATGTTGCCCTATATTTCCCTACACAGCCTAAGCGGTGGTACCACCTGTGAGTTAGAAAGTACGGATTGTACTTTTTTATGCTCCAATTTGAGGTGAAACTTTTGCTCTTTTTGAGCAAAACTTTTTGTATTCTAGAAATTTGATAGCAATGAGAAGACAAATCACAATAGCTAACTTAATGTAAGGAGTGCAAATACTTCGGGTGCTTTAGAAGTATGAGCAAAGAGTAGGTAAAGACTAGTAACCAGCTTGATGTATGTAGTATAACTATCGAGAAGACAAGTAAAATCGAGTAACTTTTGCCTTCTTAACTCTTAAGATAATTGATGAAACTAAATACCTTAGTTCTCATATTTAACCAACAGAAGAGCTCTACATATATTTAGAAAATGGAAGATAATAATTGTTAAATCCTTACCGATGTTAATCGATGCTATCGAGAGTAGATTATCTATTTTATTTACCAACAAAATATCAATAAAAAATAAAAGTGATATGAACCTACTTAGAGATGACAACTGGGAGCCAAGAAACGTATTGTAACTGAAGTAGAAGATTAAAGATTCAGCAAAGGCGAGGAGACGTAGCATTCGCAAAAGCTTCAACAAGGATGTTAAAGGAATAAGTGAGTGATAATAACACGAACAAAGTTGTAAATAATGTGTTCGATGTAATGCTCTTATATATCCATGTCTTTCGGTTTTGTTCATGTTTTGCACAACATGTAGAGGGCTTATAGTAGATTTGACAACCCTATTTTGATTGGCTTTTATGGTCGTTTCAAGCTTGTAAGCATAAGCTATATGTAGTCATTGCACAGAGGTAAAACTACCCAGAAACAAACCATCTAAGTAGTCATTTTGACAGTTTTGCTAACTTCATAGAGTGGTACGAAGTGTCAACCAGCACAATACTTAGGAGCTACACGGGTGGTACATGATTGGATGGGGTTTTGGGATAGTGTTTAGGGTTTATTCATTATCTTGTTCCACAACAATGTCATATGGGTACTTATGGGGATTTTTAATCGTGACGGATCATCTTGGACCCTTTGTTACATGATTATTAAGAGTTTGTGAAGTCTATATTCATAATTTGCTAAAATGATTACTTATGGATCCCGAATTAAATATTTTTTCTAATTTTTTTATTTTTAAAGGATCCTAAGAAATTTTGAAGAGATTAATCTGCACATAAGGATACTGTAGGATTTAGAAAAACTGTAATAATAGACTAATTCTTTCGATGCATTATCATGACTGTCCTGACCTGCACCTGCAATGAGAATTATATGCTTGTCATATTGTTGATACTATCATACTGTAAATCTCATATTTATTTATCACAGTGGTAATAGACTGGTTGTACTGAGTCTTCTCCCTCGTTTTTTAGATACAAAAGTTCGTGTAACCAATCTCTAATGGTCTTGACATGACTGGGAGACATCTTTTTTCAGACTGTGATCGAAGCTATATATTTTAAGTCAGAACGACGTGGGAACCATTGGATATAGTCATTGGAGTATTTAAATGAGTATTATTATTATTATTATTATTATTATTATTATTATTATTATTATTATTACTACTACTAAATAAAGTTATTCTTATTATTAATAAGAAATTCTTATTATTGAAATGGCAACTGTATCAAATGGAAACGGAATAATAGGTGAATTTTTTTTCTCGTAGCAAGTAATAGGTAAATTTTAATCTCGAAATAGTAAGTAATTTGTAACCTCTTGTCTTCTCATGATATTGCATCCGGTTGTAGATTGGTCGATTATTATCTTCAGCTTATAACAACGATGACTATCTTTATAGAATATTTGGTTCCCAAAAAACACAAACTTGAATGCTTTTGAACTTGCATGGATCTCAATTAAGAGATCGAAATCCGTTTTAAGTAGGTCGGATAATTCGAAGATAAAAAAAAATTCGGCATGCTACTATATTATCATAATCTTTAATATAACGGGTCACATTTTGTCATGTGGACATTCAGTGTTTTATTTATTATAACTTCCAAATAGATCGAGTAAAACAACCCGACACGAACTATATATCGGGCCACCAAATAGTAAGCTTGTTCCATAACCGAGCGTAGATCTCTCCGTTCTTCCTCGCTTCTCTTCGAGCGATCCCCATCTCGATCCATCCTTCCTTCGATGGCGGGGCTTTCTCTTCGCTGCGGGGACTGCGGAGCCCTCCTCAAGAGCGTGGAGGAGGCGCAGGAGCACGCGGAGCTCACCAAACACTCCAACTTCTCCGAATCCACCGAAGCGGTCCTCAATCTAGTTTGCGCCACCTGCGGCAAGCCCTGCCGGTCGAGAACTGTACGGATTCCCTCCAAATCTTCGATTCTTCTTCCTTCTTGCTTGATTGAATTAGCTTTTATTTCACCTGTTTTCGCGCTGTGGAGAAAGCTGTTAACTTGGTGTCGTTTGGGGTTCGAAGGAGACCGATTTGCACACCAAGCGCACCGGACATGCAGATTTCGATGACAGGACTTTGGAGGCTGCGAAGCCCATCGAGTTGGAGGCCGCCCCGAAGGCTGCTGCGGCATCGGGGGAGAGCGCCGGTGATGAGAGCAGCCAGCCTGAAGGTGATTATCGATTTTTTTTCCCCTGAGTTTCAGTTCGATGGATTTTGTTGGAACTTCGTTGAATTTTAACTTCAGAATAAGTTCCTTGCCTTCTTTATGAAATCTGATTATAAGTCATACTTGACTCCGGGTTATGATCAGGGGATGTCTTGTTGTCTGTTGTGGTTCTGTGTATTCACATTTAGATATTTTTTTGTTCCATATTACCGAGATGGGCTTGTGCGGCTTTTTAGCTGGCACAAAGTAATAGTTATGTAAAGCTAATCACCCTGGACCTGTTTATGATTTTGGTAAGACCCTAAAGTCTTATTGTAAAAGAAGGAAGAGAAAGGGATGATCGCTTCGAGAGGATCGTCTTCCTTGATCACTTTGAGAGGATCGACCTCCTAGGGTTTGTCAAAAAACTGAATAGTATTTTTCATAGATAATCGAAAAGAAGCAGTTACATCCCTATTTATAGAGTTCCGACTTCAACAGACTTAATAAATATGCAGAAAATAAAAGGATCCTAATAATTCCGCCCTCTTCAATTCCGCCTTGTCCTCAAGGCTGAGCAGTATCAAATTCTGGAAACTTCTCCTTTAGTGTGCTGTAGGACTCCCAAGTGGCATCTTCCTTTGATAAGTTGGTCCATCACACCGGCACTTTAGTTACAGGATGTCTGCGATACATTACAACTCGTCGATCAAGTATGGCTTGTGGTTGCGCTTGAACTTCTCTAGTAGTAGAAGTGTCCAGCAAATGGCGCTGCACTATTGCTTCTTCACCCATCTTCCTCTTAAGGCATGAAACATGAAAGATTGGATGTATTTTAGAGCTAGCAGGCAAATCCAAGCGGTAGGCAACTGGTCCAATGCAGTCTAATACCTTATAAGGCCCAAAAAACCGAGGAGACAACTTTATGGAAGATCGGACCTTTATGGAAGTTTACTTGTAGGTTTGAAGACGAAGGAAAACCCAATCACCCATAGTAAATTCTCGTTGACTTCGGTGTTTATCAGCTTGTTGTTTCATTCGTGCTTGTGCGATTATGAGGTTATCATTTAAAAGCTGAATAATCTTGTTTCTATCCATCAATTCCTTGTCCACTTGATCAACTTTAGAAGAACCGGGTATATATTTTGTAATTGTGGGCGGGGGTTGACCATCAACTGCTTCAAATTGAGTCATTTTAATAGAAGAATGGTAAGAGGTATTATACCACCACTCCGCTCAGGGAAGCCACATTCCTTCGGCTTGTCGCTAGTAAAGCATCGGAGGTAATTTTTTAGCCACTTGTTTACCACTTCAGTTTGCCCATCTGTTTGTGGATGATAAGCAGTGCTCATATTCAGTTGAGTACCCTGTAAACGGAAAAGTTCTATCCAGAAGGAGCTAGTAAAAACCTTATCTATGTCACTAACAATGGAACGGGGACTCCCATGCAGTTTAGTTATGTTTTCCACAAAAATACGAGCAACACTTGCAGCAGTATAAGGATGTCGTAAAGCATAGAAATAAGCATACTTTGTAAGCCTATCCACGACTACAAGTATAGTACTTTTTCCTTGAGATGGTGGGAGTCCGTCAATGAAATCCATAGATATGTCGGTCCAAGTAGCATCAGGAATAGGGAGTGGCTGTAGTAAGCCTGGGGTGGCTACTGTCTCACTTTTGTGACGTTGGCAAACATCACATTCTGCCACAAATTTCTTAATGAAATTTTTCATACCTTTCCAGTAAAAAAGTTGTCGAACTCGCTTATAAGTGCGGAGAAATCTCGAGTGACTAGCAATAGGTGATGAATGAAACTCCTTCAGAATTATCGCCTGGCAAGAAGAATGTGGGGCAACCACTATTCGGCCTTTATAGCGCAAGTCCACCAAATCTCAACTATAATTTGGGATAGAACCTGGGGCTTCTTCTAATTTTTTTGTGATATTTTGGATCTCAGGATTATCTGACCATTCCCTTCTGATAACTTCCAAAGTTTCACAAATAGGAATAAAAACAGCTACTAGTTCAGCTTGTTCTGGAAGGCGTGAGAGGGCATCTGCTACTAAATTCTCGCTCCTCTTTTTATAAACGATCTCATAATCGAATCCCAATAGCTTTGTGACCCATTTCTGCTGCTCTAAAGAATAAATCTTTTGCTCTAGAAAATATTTGAGGCTTTTGTGATCAGTGCGCATTTGAAACCGCCGACCAATTAGGTAGGGTCTCCATTTTGTGATTGCATGTATTATGGCTAGCATCTCTTTGTCATAAATGGCTAACCTCAAATAGGAAGGGGAAAGAGCCTTACTAGCATAAGCGATAGGCTGACCTTCCTGCATTAATACAGCCCCTATTCCAGCTCCAGAAGCATCAGATTCAATCACAAACAACTTATTAAAATCGGGTAGAGCAAGCACTGGTGTAGTAGTCATTGCAATTTTCAAAAAATGAAATGCCTGAGTTGCCTCTTTTGACCATCTGAATGCATCTTTCTTCAGAAGTGACGTCAAGGGGGCACTGATTTTATCATAATTCTTCACAAACTTTCGATAATAGCTCGTTAGTCCCAAGAACCCCCCTAAGGCTTTGATTGACTTTGGAATTGGCCAGTCTATCATCACTTGGATTTTTGAAGGATCAATTGCAACACCCTTTTGAGATATGATATGGCCGAGGTACTCAACCTCAGGTTGCCCAAAACTGCACTTGGACTTCTTGACAAAAAGATCATGCTCACGAAGAATATTAAAGACAATTCGTAAGTGTAATAAATGACTTTCTAGGGAAGGACTATATATTAAAATATCATCAAAGAAAACCAGAACAAACTTGCGGAGATGAGCCCGAAATATATCATTCATTAAACTCTGGAAGGTAGAGGGCGCATTGGTTAACCCAAAAGGCATTACTAGAAACTCATAATGGTCGTTATGTGTCCCGAAGGCAGTTTTCTGAACATCACTTTCATGTACTCTGATTTGATGATAGCCCGATCGTAGGTCCAATTTAATGAAGACCTGAGCTCGTCCCAATTCATCCAATAGTTCATCCACTATTGGAATAGGATATTTATCTTTCACTATAATGTTGTTGAGTGCTCGATAGTCGACACACATCTGCCATGAGCCATCCTTCTTTCTGACCAGTAAGACTGGGGAGGAATATGGGCTAACACTAGCTCGTATAACTCCTGTTTTGAGCATCTCTGTGACAATCCTCTCTATCTCTGCCTTTTGGAAATGTGGATATCTATAGGGTCGGACGTTGGTTGGTGCCTTCCCGGGTAATAGTGGGATCCGATGATCATGACATCTAAGAGGTGGAAGTCCGTGTGGCTCTGCAAATATATCTGCAAACTCTGTTAGCAATGATTTAATATTTCCAATCGGGATGTTCATTGTCGTTTCCATTTCAATGTTCTGCAATTGCACTAAGAATCCGGTGTGTCTTCAGGAGGACTCGCTCCATCCGATGGCTAGTGATAGTTGTAACCTTACCTCCGTGTCTTCCTTTGAGAGTCACCTGCTTTCCATTAATAAAGAACTTCATAATTAGTTTAGAAAAAATCCAGGAGACGTCAACTAGGGTTGATAACCATTCAATTCCGAGCACCACTTCATAGTCTTCCAAGGGTAATAAAACAAAATCGACAAGTAACTCTTGGCCTTGCAAAGTCAGTTTTATCTTTGAGCACTTACTGTCACAGGTTAAAATTCATCCATCGGCGATCTTGATTTCAAATTTGTCACAACATTCAATGTGGTAAGCTAATTGAGCTGTAACCTTCCTATCCATAAAATTATTAGTGCTACCCGTATCAATCAAAACAGTGACAGGCTGGTGTTTTAGAGTTCTCCCAATTTTCATAGTTTGTGGATTAGAGTAGCCAACCAATGCATGCACTGTATGTATAATGGCTTCAACATTTTCATGATCGGAATCTGACACTTCTGCTTTCGGTTCCTCCTCGATCGGTTCAATTATCAAACGTCTTCCTTGTTTGCATCGGTGCTTCTTACTCCACTTTTCATCGCAATGTCAGCACAAACCCTTCGCTAACCGTTCTTTGAGTTTGTCTCGGGTTAGTTTGCGAGTGTTATAATTTCGATTGGGAGTAGATGAGGTGGGTTGCCTGCTAATCACATGTTTATTGACACCTCTGTTTCGACGATATTCCACGCTGATTTTTTCCTCCTGCAGGCGTGCAAATGAAATCGCAGCCATCATAGTATGGGGTTGACGAGTCTTAACCTCACACCGGATCTCTGGAATAAGCCCTTCAATAAATGTACCCAGAAGTTGTCGTTCTGATCAATTTCTAGCTTGGTTTGACAATCTTTCAAACCTACTCTGATATTCCAACACTGTAGAAGTCTGACGAATTTTGGCAAGCTGACCATCAACATTCTCATATTCGAATAGGCCAAAGTGAACAAGAAGCCATCTTTTGAACTGCTCCCACGAAGGAACTCCGTGGCAAGTTTCGTACCAATCGTGCCACTGGATTGCGTCTCCATCGAGCTAGATTGAGGCCACTTCTACCTTGGCTTCTTCTGGGGTTCTGTGAAAACGAAAAAAAATTTTCGCCCTAGAGATCCAACTAGTCGGATCCCTATCTTCCCATCGTGGAAATTCTACCCTAATGCATGGGTAGTGTGCATCACTATCCTGGGCCCCTTTTCTTGTATCTCCCAATCTATTCAACGTAGAACTTGAGCTCTCATCTTGTTGAAACCCTTTAAAGTGCTCCAGTAGGCTCTTTTTGAAATCATGAAGGGTTTCTTATAGCCGATTCTCAATTATGGTTTCCAACGCTTCCATTAGTCAATTCTCAATTCTGGTTCCCAACGCTTCCATTTGTGCTTTCATTGAGTTATCAGCACTCATTGCGTACGACTGCAAATTGGTAATCCCCAGTTCTTGTTTCTGATGTCTAGTCAAGGGTATCCGCACTGTGGCTGCGAAGCTGCCGAGGAAACGGACGCCAAGGACAGTGCTACGGTCGCTGCGAGGAGGAAGAGGTGCTGCCCTGTGTTTTAGTCGCTGTGTGAGATGAGAGCGTCAGGGGCTGGAAGGCGACGACTGCAACTGTTGTGACTCACGGGAGCGATCGCCGAATATTCAGGTTGAGGCTGCGATGATGGCAACCAGCAGCGGAGGCAGAGCAAGCGAGAGGCAACGTTGAAGTGGCCGGGGTTGAGGTTGTAGTGGAGAATAGGAATCGACGGTGGTACTGCGGGAATAAGGGCAATCGGTGATTTGCCCTGTTTCTATCACCAGAGCAAGGGGGAGGCTGTGAGGATCACGGTTGGGCGGCGAGCGGCGTCGTCACTGGCTGGGCAGTAGCAGCGACAGTGGTGGCAGTTGGCGTTCGCAGCAGCAAGGGGACCTGCGATTGTGGCGTGGTTGGAAACAAGGGCAGCAGAGGTGAGTTGCTCGTGATTGCTCTGTTTCAGTTATAAAGGATGTAGAGCAAGGGGGAGCGGTGGTTGGGAGGCGAGCGGCAGTCGTCGCACTGGCAGCGATGGTGGGTCGATTGGGAGGCGACGACGCTCGAGGGGAAGAGAAGTGCTGGAGGAGGCGCGGCTGGAAACAAGGGCAGCAGCGGTGAGTTGCCCTGTTTCGGTCGCCGTGAGGAGGGAGGCAACCGGCAGCTGCGACTACGACTCGGGGGGGGGCATGGTGGCAGGGCAGTTAGGGTAGCGTCGCCGACAGTATCAGCGACGAAGGGGTGGTATGCTGGTTGGGAAACGGCGCCGGCGATCCTTCTCGCTCGAGCGAGATGGGAAAGCGAGGAGGAGAGGTCGTTGGCCAGGGGGGGGGGGGGTAGCGGCGGCGATGGTTGATCGGCCGGAAAGCAATGGCGGATGTGGGAAGGAGGCAACGAGGGTCGCGGTAGGGTGCGGCCTGCCGGGGAGCAAGGGCGGCGGTGGGGGAGAAGGGAAGCAGGGGACCCTTCTCGGTGGCCGTTGGCTTATCCTTTTTTTTTTATGATAGCTACGACAATACTGCAGCGATAACGCCAAGGATCGCTGCTCTGATACCAAATGGTAAGACCCTAAAGTCTTATCGTAAAAGAAGGAAGAGAAAGGGATGATCGCTTCGAGGGGATCAGCCTCCTAGGGTTTGTCAAAAGACTAAATAGTATTTTTCATAGATAACTGAAAAGAAGTAGTTACATCCCTATTTATAGAGTTCCGACTTCAACAGACTTAATAAATGCACAGAAAATAAAAGGAAAATGAAAGGATCCTAACAGATTTACCAAATCATCAGCTACTAAAGAATATAATCTGAGATATTGGAAGTTATGGTGCAATTGTTTTAATTATTTTTTTATTGTTATTCTTTTGTGACCCTATGATGAACCATTGCCTTGTAAGATGGTAAAGTTTTTTGCATAGCAACAAGTGACTATGGCTCCTGCTTAACAAAAATAATGTGAAAAGATCTAACCAAGATCAATAAATAGGATAGAGAAACAATTGTATGAATTGCATGGCACCTAAAAAGAATTCCTTATAAGTTGCCAAAGATGTCAGTCTCCACTTGCCATTTGCAACCACCCTTGGACTTGATTGCTGGGAATACCTGCAAAGTCGATAGGAATTAGACAACAGGTAGAGGGACGAGTGAGCATAACAAGTGGCACATGAAGGGAAGAAGAAGGTTACAGACTTCAATTAAGGAGAAGATTCAATGCCAATAGAATCATTTCATAGTTTAGATTGTATGAAACAATACCCCCTATATAGTATAGATGGAGAAATGTTCACTGATTGGTTAAAATACATCTAGGTTTAGAGTTATTGTCCTTTGAATTGTCCTATACTTCTGGGGCAACTTGGTATTTATTTAGAGATTTGTCACGATGTCTGGAGAGTAATTATGGCTACCTACTGTTGGAATTGTAGCCCATGATGAGGGTTGCTAACTTAGGACAAAAGAAAAGGAAAAACTAGAACTCACATAAAATCAGGAAAATAGTAGTTTGGCTATAACCTCTTGGACCATAACTTCAAGTGAACCTGATGCTGCTTGTGATTGAATCAAATGTTTCTTGTTTATCCTTGTCAGAAACACAAGTGGGTTTCTCCATCTGGGAAAAAGGGAAAGTTCCATAACTGGATATGTGGTTATGGTGGGACAAAATTCAGAACTTAGAAGACCAGTCAAAAACCGCCAGAAATGGAGAAAGCTAGTTAGAGTAGTACATTTTTGTTCTTCCAAATTTGTTCAGATGGCATATTTTGTTGGAAAATAAAATTCCTGGTCTTCTATGCTTATTTGAAACATGAGCCATGTTTGTTTGAACCCTTTCATGAAAGACTAGAGATTGCTATCTTTAGTAAATTCTTTCATTGAAAATGTTATTCATTTATCTTTTATAATTTCTTGTTAAGGACTTCTAGTAAAGAACAGCTAGTTTTCTGCTTCATTATCATAGTGATCGCAGCCAGGGATTCCCATGCCAATTGGCATGCACTGGCATGGATCCAAATATAGCATGCTAGAAGCATTATTGTTAATTCCTCTTAATGTCTCTCAGTGTAGAACTGTTGTTTTTAGGTGAGGGCACAATTTTAGAATGATTTTTCTTAGTAGTTTTAAGGAACATCTTTTCCAAGTGGTGGCTAAATTTTAAGTTGGACTATAGTTGTGCTTGAGTTGCCCTTTCCAAGTTGCACTTGTGCAATCTGAGAGTACAACCATTTGAGCAGGTGTAATTTTGCCTTAGCTTATGATTTTGATTGTTAATGCTTGACCAACAATTTTTTTTCCCTCATTACTATTGGCACTATTTCATACTTTCCTCAACTATTGATGTTCATATTGTTAGTGATGCCCTATGCTGGTTATTACCATGGTCTGCAGTACCGACCTGTACCGCCCAGTACTACAGTACTCGGCACACCTGAGTATACCGCTTGGTATACCGTACCGTACCGGTACCGAGCCCAAGTCGAAACACCGGTATGGTACGGTATTGCAAACCTTGGTTAGTACTATCTTTTTTCGGAAGAGGTAGTGGCACTCAGTACTCAGTAGTCAGTACAAGTGATATGTCATTCTAATGCTTGAAGACAGATTTTTTTCACCATCCTGATCATCTTTAAGTCCAGACCAGCCCAAGCTAGTTGCTTAAACCTAGTTGAGTTGGGACAGGTCAATTTGGTTTATTTGAAGAAGGGATAAGGTTCTTTTTTGGATTTTGTTTCATCTTTTCCATTAGAATGCTATCAACAACAAATGGAAGCATCAGAATGGGGAGTCCTTGGCCACCAGAAACAAGGAGTCTTTGGCCAAAACAATGTAGATTGTCTTATTCCATTTCTTCCCTTCTTAATTTTTTTTTTCTTTTGTTGCTCTGCTGCCATCGGCTTGCTTTTTCTGATATGAGGCAGATGACATGTTCTCCAACAGCTAACTAATTTGGAGGTGTTCCACAATACTGTGTTCCTCAACCCTTTCTTTATGTAGTCACCAATATTAGTATCTCATCTTAATGTTTCTATCTAGGGGTAAAACCAAAAATGTTCCAGAACAATAGACAAAGTGGAAAATTCAATTCCAATCTGGGTATAGGAGGTGAACTTTTGGCCAGTAAGGGGTATTTAGAGTTGTTTTGAGAAAGCAGTATGCTTTCCTAACTTGTCTCTGGGCCTGGGGTATCAATTGGTACAGCTGTGTTCATGTGCCTGGATGTGGAACAGTGCACCTATCAATGCATAACATTGTTTATTTTATCTTTATCTTTTGACTCATGCAAGTGGCTTCATATTTCTAATGTCCCATATTCTCTTATCTTGATGCTACCATAACCATGCTAGTTACTTGTTGGTTATACTTAAGAAACTATTTGTTGTTCTTAATGCCTATTTCTATTTTCTTTTCTGTTGTCTACAGATTTGACACATGTTCCTGCAATTTTACGACATTTATACCTTTCTAACTGGTTGTTTAATTCTTTCTGATATATGTACCATTTAGAGATGGTTGTCCCAGAAGTTGACAGCGATCTGCTTGGACAACTTGAATCAATGGGATTTCCTACAGCCCGTGCAACTAGAGCACTTCACTATTCTGGTACAATTTTGTGCAAAACTAGTTAATGGTTACATCTTTGGAATTTTGTTGTTTTTGAGAATATTGGTTATTTTTCAATTTTTCTGTGGTACTAAAAGGGGTCTGCTTCTTGCTTGCTTCATCATACTGCAATCATGATGTATACCTGGTTTCTTGAATTTTGAAAACATAGAATTCATGATATTTTACTTTTTGCTTGATAATTGATCAGAACTTGAGTTTTTTCATAGTCTGTAACTAATAAACTGTGCTTTTGGATTCTTGTTTTATCATCGTGTTTATCCATTTAATTGATCACTAACAAGACTCGGAATGTATCATGGTTATCAAAATATTGAACACTGGTATATTCTCTTTTGTGTCAAAACTGTTCTGTTACCACGTCTTCTTATTTGATCTCATAGTATATCAAAAAGAGCCACAGCCTTATCCATTGTGCTAATCTTCTTGCACTTGTTCACTTGCCTGTAGTATCTTGCAAGCAAGTCAAATAACATCAGTCTATGCATACGAATTCGCTGATGGTATCTACTCAATTTTTTTGTTACCAAATATTTTATAGTGCAGAAGAGTAATTTGTTATGTCTTCATGATCTTAAAATGATGTTAACGAGACCACTACACTGTGAACTCTGCCTGCATGTACAAATAGCATTGTCCACAAAAAACAGTGGAATATGGTCTTTAGGTTCCTGGTGGCCCACGTGCATCATTTGTTAGAACAATATGAGTATTGTTCTTGTTTAACCTAACACCTAAGCGTAAGGATCAATGACTTCAAATAATTGGGAATGTCTCCATTAGTATTATTATTTTGTTGAGATTTTAAACATCAGGCTTTATTCTGTTTTAGGTAATAGCAGTATTGAGGCTGCAATAAACTGGGTTGCAGAACATGAAGATGATCCTGATATTGATCAGATGCCTTTGGTATGATAACATTTCCTCATGATCATGGGCATTGTGGATATTAACTTGGATTTGCTTTCTTGGTGCAATTACATTATTTTCTGAATTACTTCATGCTTTAAAGAGCAAAATTTAAAAACATTATCTCATCTTGATTCTCTGTTTTTACTAAAATAGTGATGAGAAAGAGTAATTCCCTCCAAAACAGTATATGTTAATCATGCAACAATTTAGCTTTGACATTTATGAAATGTAAGCTTTCAGATATATTTGTGCATGTGATTTTATATGTGACACTAATTTGAATCAATTTTCTGGGTAGGCCAGAAAACATGTTTTGGTTTAGGCAAAGCCATGTTGAGTACATAAGGCATCTTTGGTTGCATGAGAAAAATATTTTTCCTTGAGAAACTCTTTTTAATATTTGTGCATGTGATTTTATATGTGACACTAAGTTGAATCAATTTTCTGGGTAGGCCAGAAAACATGTTTTGGTTTAGGCAAAGCCATGTTGAGTACATGAGGCATCTTTGGTTGCATGAGAAAAATATTTTTCCTTGAGAAACTCTTTTTAATGATTGTTTAAAAGGGAAGCAAAATAAATCTGAAAATTGTTTTTAGAATCCTTGCAAAAAGTTAATTTTTAATTTTGAATTTTTCTTCCTTTAGAAAATGAATAGATTTCTTCATATCCTCCTTTCTATAGCTTTTGAACATATATTTCTAAAAGAAGCAAATTTTACTCTCTATTGAATTCACAATTCGGGACATTGTTTATCAAGGAGTAAGCTTACTGTAGGAAATTTACTGGGAGATAAACTGATTGGTACGACTACCAAGTTGTAGTGGACAGTAATCCTACTGCCTGGTATTGGTACTGGCATCTTCGTTTTGTTTGTCAAAACCCTGATTCCTTCTATTTTCCTCTTTTCTCTCTGCCTCCTACTCTGCCTATGCCTGACCGGTCTTGCTGTCTTGTCCTCACATCGTCGCCATCTCCTTGCATCATTGCTGTTTCCTCCTTCGATATGTGTGGCGATCTTCTCCTTACATCACCACTGCCCACTTGTCCTTCAATACATGTTGTTGTTGCCTCGCCATCACTTTGTCATCCCCTTTTCTCCATCGGTACAGGTCACTGCTGCCTACTTGTCCTTCGTTATCACAGCTGCCTCGTTCAGTGTGTGTGGCCTCCTCATCCTCCTCTCTCTCTCACACACACAATTCCCACCCAAGATTGGTATTGGATTTGGGCCGAGATCAAAACCTTTATCTAAAGTTTCTAAACAACTGGTTTTTGTGTTTCGTGGAAAAGGTTTCCAGAGGCAGATCCTTTTTGCATTTTTCTATGTAACCAACTTGATCCTGGTGAAAACTGTGAACACATTTAGTTTCAGGACTGACAGTTGGGCTTTATGGCTGTGAAAAACTGGAATTAGAAGGCCATTATCTGAGGTCTAAGGTGGATAGTTTTAGTGTTGTTATGGTGGCTAATCTAGGAGTCAATTTGATGGGCAAAATACACAATGTACATATATCTCGTGCCTTGCACTAACAATATAATTTATTTTGTTTTGCCTCAAAAAAAAATTATGTGATTAGTGCAATCTCATGCACTGCATTTGTTCTTTTTGTTTGGATATGAACTTTGCTCTTTGAATAGGATTGTTTTGCCTATGGATATACTGAAATGAGAAATTATTGCAATTTAACAGCCATTTAGCAGTTTTAGTTTTTATTTAACATAGCTGAGAACAGGGACCACTCCTAGATCATTGTGACTTTGTATATCTTTAATTTGAAAAATATAGAGTAACAAGCATGTCTTCCAAAATGTCTGTGCTTATTTGTTGATGTAATCTCAGATTCCCAAAGACAAAATGACTGAAGCCAACAAACCTTCTTTGACTCCTGAGGAAATAAAGATGAAAGCGGAGGAGCTTCGGTTTGTATACATATTTTGTTTCATATGCTTTATCCAGAAATCTTCTGCATCGAAATTATCTGTCACTGTGAAGTGAAACAAAAGGTCTTTAAGATGCATAAAACTTGGTATGGTCCATTCTGGATTATGTTGACGGTCTATTTTTTAGTGATTTAAGCCTTATTGCCTTTGTTTCCAGATCTGGTTGGACCATACCACCATTACTTTTATTTAACATGTCATGCCTACTTTGTGAACATATTTACCAAGTTGTAATCATTGGGAGAGCTTCAAAATGGTCTGAATCATGGTCTTAAATACTGCCTGGACTGGCGTATTGGGTTGTATTTAATATTTATTGGTCCAGTGGCGAACCGACATATGGACCAATACCTTCTATTCATTCTTTTGTTTTTTAGTGTTAAATAGCATCACTGCCCATCCTTCTCTCTCTCTCTCTCTCTCTCTCTCTCTCTCCTGCCTATCTCTTTTGCTCCCTCTCTGTCTCACAATGGTGACCACTGCCCATTGCTACTGGCCCACTTGCCCATTGCCTGGCCATGTCAGCCGGCCCACGTTCTCTTCCTCTTCCTCCTTTAAGTCTATGTCATCCTCTTCTTCTCCTTTTCCTTCTCCTCCTTTCCCCTTCTCGGTATTGTGGCATGTATCAACATACCATTTGTTGGTATGAAAAAACATATATTGGTCCAACCAGTGATTGGTATGAGTCTCAGGTACCCTTTTCCCTTATCGGTTGCATGGTGTTAGAGAACCATGTGTTGATATGAACAAAACCTATATGGTTTTGACCAATGGCCCATATGAGTATGGTACCTGAGATTTTGAAACTTGGTTTGAATATGCATCTATAGTACAAAAGGAGTTAGATCATAGCCTGGCTACCTACAGCCAAAGACTACAGGTTTTGAATCAATGGGGAGCTGAGGCTGCCTCAATTTTATTTTCTGTACCTACTGTTGGGATAGTTTAATGAGGTAGCTCTAACTAAAAGATACAAAAGGATTATATATCTTATGGGAACCAAGAGTTTAGTAGTTAGTTTGTCTACATTCCCCTGGAAGTCGTCCTTTAGTCTCTTCCTCAATTTCAACCCATGAAGATCAATCTTTCCTTCTTTGTCTGTTAAGCACTCTAATATACCTGGACTTGGGTTACACTGCATTCGTCATTGCCGTTTAAATAAGAACAAGAATGCTCACCTTGCAATGTTTTAATCTGAATGACACCAAATAATATATTTGGATTTGGATCAATCGTTCATAGAGGAGCATGATATATAAGTACATTGAAGACAGTGGGAATTAATTATCACTTTGAAGATGACCTGGTCCCTGAAGCCTACATTTGCAGCAGTCTTTAGCATAGGCTGCGATAGAACAAACATGATGATTTTTATGATCCTATATTCAAAATCATTTTGAAGGGCTTTATGATTCTTATTCCTCGCAAATGCTACTTTATCAGTAAACTTGCTCAACCTCCCTGATGGGCATGTCCTTGTCATTGGAATATGTTTAAGTGTTAACAAGGCCCTCCTTATTCCATCATAACTTCTTGCTCTTTGCTATCTATGATCTTCTCCCTATCCATACTATCATCATCCCCATCCCCGAATTTTCTATCAGCCACGTTGCTCTCATCTCCCCTGTCTTCCATAGTAGCTGTTTAATTGCACCATTCTCTGAGACAAAACCACATTTGTAATTGGTACAGTCTCCTTTAGGAAAATGTATATCAATTAAATTTCTTCCATATCCATGCTAAATAAACACATGAAATGAGCATCTGTGTAGAAAGTTTATATTTGCTTGGAGGCCACATGTCTCACGAGATATCATAAGACACTGTTTAATGAACAATAGGTTAGTTGATAGTTGATATGATGCTAATACTGGTCCGTGCACGCAGAAGAAAATATTGAAAATAGTTTGATATGTTTATATTGATACAGTTCCCGATAATAACAGCGTGCAGTTCCCCATAATAACAACATGTATCATGCAGTATGCTCAATGCATTGCTGCATTTAATACCTTGGTGAAATTGTTATCTCTTTTTATTGTGTTTTGACTGAATGAATTTTGAAAAGGTTGATTCGCACTTGACATGGTTTCTTAGTTTGCAAGTTTGGTTATTCTGGCACATGATATAGATGATCATGATCTTACAAGGTTAACGGTCTTGATTAATATATTTGAGCTGCTGTTTTGGATGATTTAGTGGAGCGGTCAAATTAGATATAGAATAAGTTATTATGGCTTTATTATTCTCCACTTTTTACTGTAGCTATGACTGATGGATCTTGAATAAATTGATTTGCACTTGGTATGTTTTCTTTTATTGACAAACTTTTCTATACCAGCACATGACTTTAGATGATCACAATCTTGCAAGGTGAATAGGACTTCTGTTGATAAATATGTTCACACATGGCCTTGTTATGCTCTTTTCGCTTTATTAGGCAGTTGATTTTACATGACAAAATTGGATTATATCTGTTATACAGGCTTGCAGGTTTTTTATCCCATTTTGGTCTACACCTGCCACGGGTCAATTTTTTTTGTTCTGACCAAGCCTATATCAGTGATCTTTAAACATAAACACTCAAACTTTTTAGTGTTTGCTTTGTTCAGTACTTCCATTTAAAACTTTATCCAATTATAAAAAGTTTCATATGTTCATTATTTATCACATTTTCAAACATTTTTCACAATAACATTTAAGCTTGCGTGATCTCCCCATTGGATTCTTATAGTAGTGTTATGCATCACATGTGACTCAATCTGTTCCTAAGAGGATAAACAAGCTTTCTTCTTTTATCATATTGTGGTTGTTACCCTGCTTACCTTGAATTAGATATCATTTTGTTTTTCATGTACAACAGTAACTTTGAAACCTGCTTAACATAGACATGAACTCTTTGCTGAAATAAAGATATTCTTATATCTAATACTTCAAAATGATAAGATGGTCAACTATGCCCTAGAGGTTAAGACCTGGGCTAAAAGGATAGAGAACATAATTCATGGACCTGAAGTTTTGAATCTTCCTTTTTCTTTATCAGGCCTCAGCATTCAGGGTTAGCTGGTTGTTCATGCTTGCATAAAGGTCTTAAGTTTCGTATTAAGATTCACTGATACTGTCTCAGGTCATCAGTGTCATCATATTCTTTTGCAGGAAACTTTTCTATTGCAGTTATCTGGTTCATGTAGTTGCTTTTCTTAATATGCAAACATCATCTTCCCTTGCTCTTGACTTCCATGTTTACAATTACAAGTTAGGACAAGCTCTCATGATCACTTATAGTTGTGATTATATATTTTTTATTACCTTTTTGTGCTTACAGAGAACGTGCTCGTAAGAAGAAAGAAGAAGAAGAAAGAAAAACGGAAAGAGAAAGGGAAAAGGTATCAACCATCCAATTGTCTCTAGACATTTTTTCTTTGAGTCCATAAAAACATCATATTGTAAATGTTCTAAAGGTTCTTGAGTAAACCAAGTAATTGTACCTAAAGAATTGATTGCTTGGTTAATAATCTTGTTCAAGCTTTCAGGTGTACCCTATTGGCCTATTCTTTGGTTCCACCTTAAGTTTTTCTGAATAGAAGTCCAAGTGCTTTATCTTGAGTTTATGTAATTTTAATGCATTGCTATCTAATTGAGAAATAACTTATCTTGAGTCAGCTAGGCTTTTGTCTATCCCAAGCTTATATCGTCCATGTTGGGAATATGATCTTCAACTTACTACCATCATTTGGGTCTGTACAACATGAGAGGAAACCGTTGGGTCAGTCTAAAATTGAAATCCCAAAGAAAGTTGTGGGATTTTCATAGTGTTGGAATCATGTGGCAATGACCTTAGGGATCCTAATGGAGGAGGTTATAATATTCCAGCAGTCTGAATTTGGAAATAAGTGAGATTAGTGTATTTGGCTTGAATGTTTCATTACAGTTTTAAAATACTGTGTTAAATTAGTATGTTCTGTGTCTTGAATCAACTGCTGCACTGAACTGATCTAGAAAAGTGACTGCAGTTTAATAATTAATCTGTTTGCTTCTTCTCTGTAGGAGAGAATACGTATTGGTAAAGAGCTCCTGGAAGCCAAACGTATTGAGGAGGAAAATGAAAGAAAAAGGTTCATCTCAGTCTAACTTCTGTTACATGTATTAGTGTTAATTAATTTGTTTTAATAGTGGTAGCATTTGCAGTATCAGTCTTTCTCTAGTTCTTTTTGGTTAAGAACTGCAATCTTCTTTTTTGCAGAATTTTGGCATTACGGAAAGCAGAGAAAGAGGAAGAACAAAGAGCAAGAGAAAAGATCCGTCAGAAACTAGAGGAAGATAAGGTCCTTGAAGTCTTGCCATGCTCTTCCTTGGTCATAGTATTAGTTTTTGTAGAACATAGACTCTAAAAGTTTTTATATTCTTAAAATTTTAGTAGTTCTATTCATTGCCATTATGAATTATTTGTCTTGCGGTTTGTACCTTTAACAGATAATTTGAAAATTTTCCTATGCCGATGATTGTTATCTTCAAACCAAAGTGACACAATAGTAAAAGGTTTACTATTTGGTTTTTTGGTTATAATATTATATGTTCAATTATCAGTGTCCATTTTTGTTTCTTTCTATCTGTTAAATATCCTTGTGTCTTCTTGGTGCAAAGTTTCACTCTTTTTGCATCCATCACCTTTCAGTAACTTTTTTTATGTTACGCAAGAATTTAATGTCATCATGTTGATCTCTGACAAACCAATTGACAGAAAAAATTACTAGTTAAGGTACTTTATCATATGTCATATGATTGGTGCAAGTAAGAAAGATCTGATTTCATAACTTTGGATTTTGAAGAGCTCGGTGTGTTAATGGTGATGAGAAGTACTTTGTTAAATCTATTAATTGCATTGAGTGATCACTCTCTTATGTAGTAATGTGCATGCACCTCACTGTAGATGATTTTTTCTAACCAATGTACTTTTCATTATCAAAATGCAAGGTTTCCTATACATTTATTATACTAATGTGTTTGATAAAAATGGGTCATGGACCAAAGTTACCTATGGTGTGCCTCGCAAAGAATTATTTTATTTTATTTTATTCATGATAGAGGCTAGGTTGCATACAGATCAGTGCAGATATGTCATGATAAAAATTGCAATGAAATAGGTAGCTGTAAGAGTTGGATTTGACTACTTGATACTGAATGTGCCAGCACTTGCTAAGCACATCCGTCGATTTAGTGTAGTGGGATCGTTGTTGATATGTATGTTTGCTTTTCCATTAGCATTGAATTTTGAAATTGCGGTACAAGTGTGATAAGAAATTTCATTGCAGGCAGAGAGAAGGCGGAAGCTTGGATTGCCACCTGAAGACCCTGTGTCTTCAAAACCGAGCGCAGCTCCAGAGGAGCAAAAGAAGGCATTGATTATTTCAAATAAATTTGTCTATAGTGTCTTAACCAAGTAAAATATTTATGATAATTATTGGTGTAAAAATTTTATTTATCAGAGTGCTTACTGTATGATGCAGAGCTTTTTACCTGTCAAGCCTGCTACAAAGGCTGAGCGCATGAGAGATTGTTTGCGTTCCCTCAAACAACATCACAAGGTATTGTCTCGAATTAGTTAGCATTTATGAGCTTTGTGCACAACATTTTGATGGTCGGCTGAAAGTTTAGCGCTCACATAAGAAATTGCGGAAATCTGTACCGCTGTATGATTTAGCTTCCTTCCAAAGTATCTTCGGTTTGTTAGCAAATTAAATTTAGTCCTTTATCATGCTTTCTTGCATTATGGAATATGCTGCTTATTTCAATCTTACTGCATCAGATTCTTCTGCTACATATTTCATGATTGTCATCACCCAGAAGGGTCCACTGATAAGTGAATACAATAATGCAAGTTCATCATGATTAGCTCATCACATCTAGATTCTAGACCACCGTGCTTATCATAGCCATTTCTAGTTCCATGACAGTTTTGCAGCATCTGTTAAATTTGTCATGTTATATGTACCTCATCTTTTGGTTTCACGTTTGGTAGGAGGAGGATGCTAAAGTCAAAAGAGCTTTTCAAACACTGCTCACATACGTCGGCAATGTGGCAAAAAATCCAAATGAGGAGAAATTCAGAAAGATCCGGCTAAATAATCCAACATTTCAGGTGATGGATAAAATTAAATGACACGTTTCTTCGTTTCTTGGATAAAATGAATCATTATTGCCTTCCCATCTATGAAACAGGATAGAGTGGGAGGTTTGCATGGAGGGGTAGAATTCCTCGAGCTATGTGGATTCGAAAAACTTGAAGATGGCGAATTTTTGTTTCTACCTAGAGACAAAGTGGACATGGCGGTGCTGAATTCTGCAGGATCGGAGCTGAATTCTGCTATAGCAAATCCCTTCTTTGGAGTTCTCTAAATGGAACCATTTTGCTTCATGATCCTAACTGGGGAGAGGGACCAAAATGTATAGAGGAACTGAGTGCACCACATCACTGAAATCTTTTCCTCGAGAGGAAAATGAAGGATCTGGCCAAACAGAGAACTTTCTTTTCAGATTCCTTGCCTTTGTTCTGTTGTTGATCTTGGAAGGACTGCTCAAATTCATGTTTGAAGATTAAGGATTGACAAGATGACTTTATTACTGCCTGTTGGATTGAGCTTATTCTAAGCTTTGCTTGGGGACTACTACTGCCACAATGTTGTTCAAAATCATCAAGGGAGTCGCTTTTTCTTTTCACTATAAGAAGATATGTCCAAAACCATGAAACATAGGCTGGTCAAGATTAAGAACAAAACTGAGTTTTTAAGCAATGTTAAATTTAATTTACTTCTCTACATCTAATGGGATTTCCAGGTGGATTTTAGACACGAGAACAATCACCAACATAAACAGGAATGCTTCAAAGATAAGCGCCCGGTGATCCTGTAATAAATTTCCGGGAACAATCATCAACCGCAACACGGGAATCAACAAGAGCTGCACTCGTATATAGCTGAGAGACTACACAAGTCAAATATGCAAATAATTTCCGGCTTCAACCTGTCGATCACAAGGAGGAGGAGGGAAACAAGTGGTTAGAACACCCAATTGCGATTGGAGGTGTATCTTGACAGGTAGTGAGAACAACCTGTCTAGAAAGTAGTTGGATTCATCGTCTGCTTGGTTGAGCTATCTCGAGTCTTGAATCTATCGAACATCTTTTCTTCTAATGTCCCTTCTCTTTGAAGCTTTGGCAACGTTGATTCATTCGAGCGCTCTTGCTATTCTACAAGCTGTTATTGCAAACCAAACAAGTATCTTAATGCGAAGTGGATTTCGAATCAAGCCTAAACCTCTACCGGCCATTTCTTTTAAGGGATCATTTGGGGGCATTTACTCCTCGTCTCCATAATCAAATGTGGAGAGTCGAACAATCCGGGAAAGGCGTAAGGCCGCCATCCAATTCAAACATTTCGAGATTCAGCTCCAAACTGATTCACTTACCATCAAAGACGAAAACTCCACCGTGGAGAATTCAGTATATCCTTACTTGAGACTAATTGATATTGCACAGTTTTGTATGCCTTTTTTGTGTTATATCGAATGTAATCAAATAATATATACGTGCAAGAGACTCTCTCTCGCTCTCTCTCTCTCTCTCTGGTTTCTAGAGTGAGAGGCTATGAGGATTCCTTCTCCTCATGTTTTCCTCCTCAGTGGCTCCGTCGAGGAGGACTTCCCAACTTAAGCTTCTCCTTTACCCTCCAGATAAATCTTTTGTCAAGATTTCTCCAAAGAATCGTTCGCATGAGGCTTCTGATTCCTCTAATGAAATGGCCCATGTTGCTAACTCTCTGGGACACCATCTGCTATGAACCCTCGCTCTCTCCCTACCAAGGCCTCTTCTGGCTAATACAAAAGTTTTTTTTTTTTTATATACGACAAGTAGCAGCAAATTTTTTTTTTTTTTAATGATAGAGAGATATTTTATATTTATATATATAATAACTAAAAGATAATACGAAAGAATTTGGATAATTACTGGATTCTCTGACAAACTCTCAGGATAAAGGTCTCGCACCTCTGCACGTCTCACATATGGATGATAGAATCATACCATCATAAATATAATTGTGGTCTTGCATCACTAGTACACAAGATAAAAAAGGAACATGATTCATTGATTCATCTATCATTCACGTATTATAATGTTCTATCCCATTTTTATAAGCTAAGTACAAGAAAAGAAAAAAAAAATTATAAAAATAAAAAATTATAATAGCATTAAATCAAATATATGATTTGATCTTCCCTTTAAAGAAGATAATATTCTTGATAGATATACGTCCATCCTTGTATAGACTAATCTTCATAAAATCTTTCATCAAAATTTGAATTCTTCAATCATAATCATAATTTAATTTTTCTCATATTTTCTTATTCCTTAGTAAACTAGCAAACTAAACCAAAATTATTCAGCATGTTGCCGTGTGACAACTTATGATATACAAAATAACCCCTGACTAATCAAATTTACATAAATAAGATTAGTTCCACATCATAAGCTTCTATTGTGTAAGAATTCACCTCAAGTTTATCTTGATGATAGAATATCCCAACTAAACCAAAAGCTCTAATATCAATCCGATGTAGGACAAGTAGTTGCGAATTTCTTTTTGACGATAGAGAGATAAAAAAGAGAAAAAATATATAATAACTAAAAAATAATAGAAAAAAACTTGGATAACTATCAAACTCACTTTGGCTTAAGCATAAAATGAAGGTCTTGTATCTCCGCAAGTCTTACATGTAGAAAATGGAATCATATCATTTGAAACATAATTATGATTTCACGATACTCATATACAAGATGAGAAAATAACATAATTTATTGATTCATATCTCATTCGTATATTACAATGCTGTAGCTCCTTTTTATAAACCTAGTACAAGAAAAAAAAAAATATAAAAATAAAAAAATTTATAATTACATCAAATCAAATATATGATTTGATCTTCCCTTTGAAGAAGGTAATATTGTTGATTGATATACTTCTATCCTCAGATATCAATATTCATAAAATCTTCCATCAGGATTTAGAATCTTTAATCATCTCATAATTTAATTTTTCTCAAATTCTTTCAGTATTTTCTTTTTCCTTGAGTAAACTAGCAAACTAGATTAGAATTATTTAGCATGTTTCCATGTGACAACTTATGATATGCAAAATAACCCTTAACTAATCAAATTTATTTAAATAAAAGATAAATAAGATTGATTTTGCATTACTTCTTCTAACACATCTTAACCCTCTTTCCCATCTTTTGCAACCCTTGAGTAGTCCTCGAAGGCCCTTGTCTCTAAGGTTCAATTTGGTGTCAGAATTAGAATGGTGCCTCTCCTCCCTTAGGTGAGAATTTTATCTTGTGGTCGGATTGACATTAAGTGAAATATCTCTATTGTTACTTTTTGGTTTAAGAAGATTAAGTCTGTATCATCTAATATAATTATTTTTTAGGAGGCTAAGCTCTCCGAATGCCGTTAGCCATAGCAGTTCATGATAGAAATAAAATAGAAAGAAGAAGATTATATTGATCAAAACAATAACAATATAGAAGGGAGAATTTTCCTCGACAAAAGAGGATTTTCCTTAACAGATTTATGATATCTTATCATATAGTTAGGGAGAGAAGCTTCGTGAGGGAGTCTGTTAGTTGATCAGCCGTATGTACGTGAGAAACACGTAGTTGATGTTTGATAACTTGTTTTTGCACAAAGTGAAAGTCGATGGCGATGTGTTTTATGCGTGAGTGGAATACCGGATTGGCACATAGATAAGTGGCTCCGATATTATCACAATATATTGTAGGAGTAGAGTTGATGTTGATACCAAGTTCCTTGAGGAGATTCATGACCCAATTGAGTTCTGTAGCTACGGTGGCAATGGCATGGTATTTAGCTTCATTTGTAGAACATGCAACTGTCTTTTGCTTCTTGGAACTTATTGGATTAGGTCCAAGGAAGAGAATATACCCCGATGTGGATGTTTTGTCATCAAAATTTCCTGCTCAATCAGCATCAGCAAAGGCATGGAGATGAAGGGGAGAGTGTTTGCGAAAAAAGAGGCCATGATTGATAGTCCCGTGAAGATATCACAATATTCATTTGACTGCAGACCAATGCATAGTAGATGGTCGATGCATGAATTGAGATAATTTATTGACCACAAATGAGATATCCGGATGGGTGAGAGATAAATACTGTAAGGAGCCAAGGACTTGACGGTATTGAGTTGGGTCTATAATAGGGCTTCCATCACATAGTTTGAGCGACTCGCCAGTAGATAGAGGTGTTGTAACTGCCTTCGCATCTTGCATGTTCATTTTAGATAATAGATCTTGAATATACTTTCGTTGTAATAGAAAGAGCTCGGAAGATGTGTATATTGCTTCCACTCCCAAAAAATAGCTCAAGGTTCCAAGATCTTTTAAGAGAGAATCGATATGCTAAATGCTTGAGGAATTCTTTGATTTCCATAGGATTATTGCCTGCGACAATAATATCATCCACATATACCAGAAGATATAATATATTGCCACTTTGGTGACGAAGAAATAAGAAAACATCAGACTTAGAGTTGATGAAGCCAATTGATGCCAAAAACGAGCCAAGTTCGATGTACCAAGCTCTTGGAGCCTGACGAAGTCCATAAATAGCTTTTTGTAGTTTATAAACATGCTTTGGATATTGAGGATGGATGAAGCCAGGAGGCTGCTGCATGAAGACTTCGTCAATTAGGGTCCCATGTAGAAAGGCATTGTTAACGTCGAGTTGACGTAAATGCCAGCCTTTTGAGATGGCCAAACTCAGAATAAGTCGAATTGTTGTGGGTTTAACAACAGGGCTGAATATCTCTGTAAAGTCAACACCAAGTCGTTGATGAAACTCTTTGGCCACTAGACGCGCTTTATATCTGGCTACGGATCCATCTGGGTTCCGCTTAATTCGAAAGATCCACTTACACCTGATGATGTTTTGTGTGGGATAAGAGGGGTACAAGGGTCCATGTAGAATTATGGAAGAGTGCATCATATTCTTCACACATGGCTTTACGCTAGTATGGAGATTTTTTAGGCTTGAGTAATTGTGGTACGTTCAGTGGTCTCTGACGAGAATGTTGTGATGGTATGTAGGTCAAGGATTTGTCGTGGTTTAAAGATACCACTTTTGGAGCGTGTTGTCATTGGATGTCCAGGGGCTATAGAGGGTGTTGTAGGTATGGGCGGTGGAGGGGCACAAATTAGGGTAGGCTGAGAGACTTCAGTGTCATTGGTCCCAGAAGAGGATAAAGGTAGTGAATGTGATTCCGAGGGAATATCGTCAGTCGTAGGAGAACCGTGTGAAGAAGGAATAGGCACAATGGAGGGGGTAAGGATCTGTTGCATCGGGAGGAGAGAATATGGATCCTGAGGAGAAGGATTGGATGATATTATGGGAGACTCGGTTGACGGGATTGATGACGTACTCCAATGATGTATATGTGATGGAGTAGGTCACACAACAGGAGACTCAGGGCTGTGAAACAGAAAAGTAGTCTCTATAAAAATAACATGACGAGACGTAAAGACTATTCGAGATTGGGGTTATTCATAGCATCGAAAAGCATTATGGTCAAGGGAGTATCCAATGAAAACACAAGGTTTAGATTTTGATGTTTTTAGGTTGGGATTTATGAAATAATTTTTCAAATTGTGACTCGTACTCAAGAATAGGAGTGAGCATACGATTAATGAGGTAGATGGCAGCTTGAAATACTGTAGTCAAAAAGTTTTGGCATAAAGGCTTGATGTAGAAGTGTGAGATCAGTTTCAACTATATGTCGATGTTTGCGTTCAATAGAACCGACGAGTTGAGGAGTGTGTGGAGGTGAGTTGAGGTGTTGTATACCACAAGTAGATAGGTAGGATGTGAGGGCTTGATATTCACCACCACCATCGGAGTAAACAGTTTTAATTTTAGACTGAAAAAGTTCTCGACCAATCTTCGAAAATTGGTAAAGACTATGGAAACTTCAGAGACTTATGGTGAAGAGGGTATAACTATGTGTACTTGGTGAAATAGTCTATGAAAATAATATAAAATTTGAATTTATCAAAGGAAGTGATTGGAGCAAGGAAGCTGCAGCAATGAGCGAGAAATCTGCAGTGATTAGGTGAAAGAAAAAAAATCTACAGCGATTAGATGAAAAAAAAAAAATCTACAACGATTAGGTGGAAAAATCTACAGTTGTTACAACTGCAGTTGGGAACTTGAAAATGGTTCCAGATGCTACTTATCAAGGCGAAGAAGAAGCAGAGGATAGTAGCTTAGGAGAAGAGCATATCACTACTACTACAGCTGCTGCGGTAAAGAGGGCTGCTGTGGCATGGACGGCGACAGCGACACTTCTTGCTCGAGCGAGATGCGGGAATAAGGAGGAGAGGTCGCTGGCCGGGAAGTAGTTGTGAGGCTGTGTCGACTCTGCTTCTGCAGGACGAGGCAGAGGAAGGGCATGGCGTGGTGGCCCTTGATGGCGAAGGCTATGATATCATGATAGAAATGAAATAGAAAGAAAGAAGATTGTATTGATTAAAATAATACATAATACTCTATATTTATAGAATTTTCCTCAACAAAGGATTTTCCTTAACAGATTTATGATATCTTATCATATAGTTAGATCTTGGCTGTTGTTGAGGTTGTTCTCATGGGAGATCTTGACTGTTATTACGTTTGTTATCACGAGAGATCTTGATTGTTATCAGTTCAGTTAAGTAGGTTGATTTTTGAGACATCCTCCATCTCTAAAGGCTATCTGGTTTTAGCCATGGCCTTTTGCTTTTTCACTTTTTCCCTTGGGAGGATGCCCTCAAGGTCCTCACCAAGAGTCCTTGGTCCATTAAAGGATAGCTCTTTAACCTTTCTCCTTAGAGGATATCTAACTTCAAACTCATACATGAGACTATCCATCCTACACCCGGGTGGTTACAATTGTTGGATGTTTCTTTTGAGTATTGAAATGATGAAACATTATTTTTTATTAAGTCTATCTTTGGTAGACCCCTTAAGGTTGATCCCTTCTTGTTGTCCTCTGAGAGGGATAAATTTGTCAGAGTCGATGTTAAGGTTAATCTTTCGATGCCTTTGAAATAAGGTCTTTGGATTTTTAATCCTTCGTAGGGCTTCTTCAAAGTAGTTTCCTATAAAAATTTGTCAGTAATTTACTTCTAGTGGGTATGTTGAACATGTTAGGAACAAGTCGGTACTAAGAGGGGGGGGGGGGGGGGGGGGGGGGTGAATTAGTGCAGTGGATAAAAACGTCGGTATCAGAAAATTCTTTCGTATGTCAAAAATTGATCTCGAAAAGTGTTTAACTTTAAAGCATTTGCAAGAATGTAATGAGCAAATAAAGTAAGTAAATCAGTTTGTAATATGAGAATTGAAAGCAGAACAAGAATGCAAACTGATTTATAGTGGTTTGGTCATCGTGACATACATCTACTCCACTGATTCCTCTTCCATCGAGGCCATTGGCATCCACTAACGATCTTTCTTTAATAAGCGAAGATCAACCTCCTTCTTGCAACTCTATTCTCCTTTTGCAGGCTCAGGAGAGAATATTTACACCCCCTTTTTACAAAGCTTCCCTCACACTCTCCTTTAGAATGGTCTCTTTAAAAATAGCTAATGTATTTATAGACCCCAAATGACTTTAAAAATGAAGCCAAAATTCAAATCCCTTGAAATTTCAAGGTACAAGCGATACCACCGCCTGCAGTCTGACAGTAGGCGGTACCACCGCCCAGTCTAGTGGTACCACTGCCTAGAAGACTGTGTCTAGGCGGTACCACCACCCAGACTAACGGTACTATCGCCTGACACAGTCTCGAAGATTATGTCACTACGGTTTCACTTGTTTGGTCATTGTTTGGGCCTTTCTCTTAGCCCAGCATAGCCCAAACTTAGGCCTAACTATCCTCTAATTGGGTTGACCCAATTCTAATCTCAATTATGTACTAACTATGAATTTTAAGACATTTACTAAGCTAAACAAAGTCCATAAGTCTAGGTTTCTTCCGGCGAGCTTCCGACGAACTTCCGATGATCTCTCGACAATATTCCGGCAGACTCCTGGCAAGCTCTTGGACTTCACGATGATCTTCTTGGTGAGTTCCGATGAGCTTCTTTGGTAAGCTCTAGGACTTCTCAGTCAATTCTGGCAGAACTTTCGATGAACGTCCGGAATTCCGACGAACTCTCGAACTCCCAACGAAATCGTGTTCTTGACTCTGGGACTTCATTTTGCTTTATACTTTGCTATCGTAGTTAATCTTGTACACATAAAAACCAACTTTGATCTAGACAATTATTACAAAGCTTGAAACATGTTATCCGGCATGTCATTGGTTCATCGACGCTTTGTTCGATTCTTCGGCGCATCGTCCTCTCTTGCGGCCTATTGCCCAATCGACCAGTTGACCTTCGCAACTCTGATATCCTTAGTGTAATATCCGCTCTTCTTGGCCCAATGCCCGAATTCACAGCCCGAAGCCTTTTGCCGATACGTCGACCGATCCTTCGGTCCGACATCCAATCTTCTGACATGTTTGCTCCGGTACAACATGATTCTTCCTGCTTTAATTGTCTCTCCTTAATCGAAGCTTCCTGCGTCACTCAAAACACATATCAAATCATAAACACTATCAATTGGTTTCATCATCAAAATTCGAGATTCAACAATCTCCCCCTTTTTGATGATGATAACCAATTGATGACGGAGTTTAAACAAACTCCCAAAGTTTAACCAAACTCCCTCTATCAATATGTCATATTGATAGAACTCTTGGATTCAAAAATCCAAGCAACATGTTATCATAAACTTATGCATAACATCATACTTCCCCCCCTTTGTCATCAACAAAAATGAGAAGCGCAACTTTCAAGTGTTTAAGATATAATGTCAAACATTGCATTTATCATGCATTTTGTAAGCTAGAAAATATAGCAAGTGTTACATCATATTAAAACATGCAAGCTAGCAGATTTTATATCACTTTACAACATGCATAATCACTAAATCATCATTAATTTTAAAGACATGCATGATTGTAAATTTTACATGTTTGTATTTTTACTTCTTAAGATAGGCAAGCTAGAAATTTTTTGTGATGTTCAAGATAACAAGCTTTTTCTTCTCTTTTGAGAAGTGCGATTTTTGCTTCCTTTGCAAAGTGCAAGCTAGCAAAATTTTATATTATTTTACAACATGCAATATAGTAATTTGGCAAGTGTTACTTTTCTTTAAAGTATAAAGGCTAACAAGTTTTTGAAAAATAATGCAAGATAACAAGCTAGCAAGATACAATGTTTTACATGGAGCAAGCTAACAAGTTTTGCATTATGCAAGCTACTGAGTTTTGTTTTTGTAAACTTTTTTACACCTTTTGATATATGCAAGATAGCGTGTTTTTGCATCTACTTAAAACGTGCAAGCTAGCATTTTTTATATTTTTAGCAATTCTTTCTCCATATATCATCATGCAAGCTAACAATATTTCTCCCCCTTTGTCATTGTCAAGAAGAAGAGAAGAATACAAAGTTGTAATTCTTTTCCCTTTACATCAATTTCTAAACCATGACAAAGGTAAAGTATCATTCTTATGTTTGTGCATCATTAAAACATGCACAATTTCAAAACTTTATATTTCATTTTTCATACATGATATCAAAAATAAATCATCACTATGGGCATATCATACATGATACTCAAGCATTTATCATTTTAGCAACAAATCATAGTATTTCATGCATCATTCCAAGTTATAAATATTTTATATCATGATGGTATCAATTTGTCAAATTACATCCTACCATGCATGATCATAACTTCTTCCCCTTTTGTTATTGTAAACAAGAAAGAAGAAGAGAAGAGCATAATGGTGTAAAATATTACAATCATTATAAGGCATACAAGTCATAAATACAAAGAAATTATGTCATGATAGATAAGACTATTTGAATACTAAAAGACATGATTCATATAGTAAATCTCTTCTTTAAATAAAATACTAAGAAAAGAAATCTTAGGAGTACAAAGAAGAGATCTTGATTCAAAAAATCTCAAGTAATTCCAAGAAACCAATATCATGATTTTGATAAAACACATTCAAATTTAAATCGTCAAAATCATCAAAATCTTAACATTTCTTTCAAGAGATTCAAAATGGCATAAATAATTTTATTAGTCTCTTATTAAAAAATCAATAAGATAGAGAAAAATAAAATTTTCAAAAAAATACTTTTCTCCTTTTGTTTCAACTTATTGATTGATTTCATACATGCATGTTCTTCATTCATTAACACTAAAAAAGAACTTTCAAAAGATCGCAAAAATTATCATGCATAAGTTCGAAATATAAACTCGTTAAGCATGTTTTCAAATCATTATTACATTTTCATTAAGACAGCAAGCATGGTTTCGTTGAACATAATGTTGAATGATTCTTAAAGATATCTAAACTTCTTTAGTTTCAATTTGTGTAATTGACTTTATATTAGTATGCCCAAATATTTGTTCTTATGTCAAAACCATGCATTTAAAAGTAAATTTCGTCATAAAAACCATCAAGATCAAAAAAAGTATAACACATTAAACATAAGGCTTCTTTAAATAAGAGATTTGATTCATCATTTTAATTCCAATGATAATATATTTTTCTTTTTATGTGTTTCATTTTAAATGATTGATTTCATATAAGCATATTTTTTTCTTTTATGTCATATCAAAAAATGCATCGTTTTTAAAACCGAAAAAGTAACTTTCATGACAGTACAAATCGATAAGCCATAAATCACAAAAATCATCATGCATAATTAAATATAAAATCGTCAAGCAGGATACTTATATTATTTTATTATTAAACCATTAAGCATGATTTGATTAAAAATGAAGCATTTTTTAATCATATTTGGATATCATCAATTTAGATACACATTATTTTTTTTTAACATACATAGGATTAATCATTAGATTTACATTTTGTTGTACTTTTATAAAATATGTAATTGTCATTATCATTTTCAAAATTACTAGAAAGATAAGTATGATCCTAAAACTTTCAATATTAAACATGTAATTTTTTTAAAAAATTATATAATTTTTTAAACTAAATTAAAAATAACTCATGAAGAACATCAAGTAATTTCAAAGTAAACTAAGAGGATGTTGTTTATCTCATTGTAGAAAGCCATTAAGGCGTAGTTTGCTACCTCGCCTTTGTTGATTTTCTCCTCATCTTTGAAGGAGCTCGATTCATCCCAAAGTGCTTCCCTCTTCTTGCGTTCATAGCAAGTAGTTATGTTCTTTTTGTTCTTTAATTTTTGTTTCATGAACTTTTTAAATTTCATAGTGAGGAGTTCTTCAAGTTCACCGTCACTTGAGCTTATCCTCAAGTTCGTTTTGTGCCACATTGGTCATTTCGTAGGTCATTAAAGACCCAATTAGTTCTTCAAATGGAAGCTTATTTAAATTCTTGGCCTCTTAAATGGCTGTTACTTTCGGATCCCAACTCTTTGGAAGGGATCTTAATATCTTATTAACAAGTTCAAAATTTAAAAAATATTTACCAAGAGCTTTTAAACTATTGACGACATCCGTAAAGCGGGTGAATATGTCAACAATAGTTTCACTCGACTTCATTCGAAACAACTCAAAATCATACATCAAAAGATTAATCTTCGAAACTTTTAATCTATTAATGCCTTCGTGTGTGGTTTCAAGAATATGCCAAATATCTAAAGTCATTTCGCAAGTAGAAACCCGATTGAATTCATTTCTGTCTAAGGCGTAAAATAAGACAATCATAGCCTTTGCATTTAAAGAGAAAGTATTCTTCTCTAACTCATTCCAATTGTTCATTGGAAGAGAAGACTTTTGAAAACCAAATTCGACTATATGCCATAAATTCAAATCCAAAGAAAGTAAGAAAACTCTCATTCGAGTTTTCCAATATGTGTAGTCCGTCCCATTGAACAAGGGAGGATGAATGAGAGAGTGACCCTCTTGAAAGCCGAAAAAAGTCATTTCTCTTGGGTGTTAAACCAAATAAGAAATGAACGTGGCTCTGATACCAACTGTTAAGAACAAGTCGGCACTAAGAGGGGGGGGTGAATTAATACAACGGTTAAAAACGTCGTTTCGAAAAATTCTTTCGTATGTCGAAAACCGATCTCGGAAAGTATTTAACTTTAAATCATTTGCAAGAATGTAATGAGCAAATAAAGTAAATCAGTTTGCAATATGAGAATTAAAAGCAGAACAAGAATGCAAACCGATTTATAGTGGTTCGGTCATCGTGACCTACATCCACTCCACTGATTCCTCTTCCATCGAGGCTACTGGCATCCACTAATGATCTTCCTTTGATAGGCAAAGATCAACCTCCTTCTTACAACTCTGTTTTCCTTTTGTACGCTCAAGAGAGAACCTTTACACCCCCTTTTTACAAAGCTTCCCTCACACTCTCCCTTAGAATGGTCGCTAAACTTTAGGAGGAGGGACTCTATACTTTACAAGGGTTTTCAACTTTAGAAACATAGAGTTTTTATTCACTTTTCTTGCTTCTCCATGCAGAAATAGCTAGGGTATTTATAGACCTCAAAATTTTAGGGTACGGGTGGTACCACCGCCTGCAGTCTGACACTAGGTGGTACCACCACCCAGTCTGGACATATTACCACCTAGAAGACTGTGTATAGCGGTACCACCACCCAAACTGGCGATACCACCACTTGACACAGTCTAAGAGATTGTGCTACGATGGTTTCACTTGTTTGGTCATTGTTTGGACCTTTCTCTTGGCCCAACATAGCCCAAACTTGGACCCAACTATCCCCTAATTGGGTTGGCCCAATTCTAATCCTAATTCTAGGTTTATTCCGGCGAACTTCCAATGATCTTCCGGCGAACTTTTGATGATCTCTCGGCAATGTTCCGATGGACTCCCGACAAGCTCCTAGACTTCACGATGATCTTCTTGGCAAGTTTCAACGAGCTTCTTTGACAAGCTCTAGGACTTCTCGGTCAATGTCGGCAGAACTTCCGATGAACGTTCGGACTTTCGACGAACTCTCGAACTCCCAACGAAATCGCGTTCTTGACTCTAGGACTTCATTTTGCTTTATGCCTTGCTATCATAGTTAATCCTACATGTATAAAAACTAACTTCGATCTAGACAATTATTAGAAAGTTTGAATCATGTTGTTCGGCATGTCATTGGTTCATCGACGCTTCGTCTGATTCTTCAACACATCATCCTCTCTTGCGACCTATTACCCAATCGGTCAGTTGACCTCCGCAAGTCCAATATCCTTAGCGTAATATCCGCTCTTCTTGGCCCGATGCCTGAATTCACGGTCCGAAGCCTCTTGCCGATAGGTCGACCGATCCTCCCGTCCGACGTCCAATCTTCTAATATGTTTACTCTGGCCCAACATGATTCTTCTTGCTTCAATTGTCTCTCCTTGATCGAAGCTTCCTACGTCGCTCAAAACGCATATCAAATCATAAACACTATTAATTGATTTCATCATCAAAATCCGAGATTTAACAAAACATAGAACATCAATGTGTCCGACAAACAAGGCAAGATCCAATTCTACAACTAGTGCCATGGTTCTCTTGAAGGTGCAACCGCTAGTGCCATGGTTGGGAAACCCTTCCTTGCCAACCAGAACACCCAAATGGAGGATGCTCTTTTTGGACCTTGGATAGAGCCGAGGAAATCGATGGCTTATGGTAATGGGCATGTCCCATAAGATTTAGTTGGGGTTTGTGAGGAAGTTACTGAGGTGCACAGGTTTAAAGGGTGATGGGTTCCAAGGCAGGGGCGTTCGGCTCAAAGTCTCCTACTCTTGACTCGGTACAAGTGTTTGGAGGTTAGCTTCTTGTCCTCAGAACCCCATCACAACTGTGCCCTCTCATTCAATCGTGCTTGGTCGTCCATATGGCACATCATATCATTTCTAATATCCTACTAATGGCTCTTCCTCTTATGGTAAGAGGCCTTTGGCACCTACTAATGTTTGAGGGCAATATAATCATTTCGATGACTGGCCCTTCCACTTTTTATGATGCTTGCTTTGGGGGGGAGGGTAAGTGGATCCCTTTCGTTTGTCCATTTATCCTCTTTGGACAATCCTGACCCTAATCCTCTTGCTTCCTCTTTTTTGAGATCAAGAGGGTTCATGACCTAAATTTGGAGATTGCCAACTCCACTCTCTTGAAGGACTTTCCCTTGTCCTGTTTGACTTTGAAGATGAACTTTAAGGCTATTATTGCCTCTAAGTCCAGTTTAAGATGAGCCACATTACGAAGCAACATACTATGACATGGGAAGAATTTCCGGCCTTGGTCCCTTTAGGGAACTAACTCAAAGGGAAAGGGAAGCTCATCATCCTTTAATATATGTTCCTCATGAAGATCTTTAACTGGAACTGTAGCGGCCTTTGTAAGAGATTGATTAGGGATATTTTATTCTTCATCACTACATCACTTTGATTTGCTATTTCGTAGAAAACCCACCAATCGATGCCACAAGCGAAGAGGATTGTAAGGATCATAGGCGATGTTTAGGAATGTTAGGTTATGGAGTGTCCTTTGACACTTCAAGTGACATTCTAATTGCGTGATGATTTAGTATGTTCCTTGTTCAAATAATATCTAACAACTCTCAAGCTATTCATGCCGTGGATCATTTTTGCTCATCTCAACTTCCTCTGAGTGGATTAGGATTTTTCTAGTTTTTATTCCCAAATGTTAGAACCCTTCCTACATCAAGGACTTCCACTCAATCTCCTTGTGCAACGTGAACTATAGAATATTGTCTAAAGCTTTAGTCAATCATCTTAAATCTCTATTGAATAATCTCATCTCTAAGGAGTAATCTGTCTTCATTGCCAACTACAGCATACATGATAACATACTTATGCCTCAGGAAATAGTGTACTCCATGCATTACTCTAGGAGCAAGAATCCATTCATCTTAGTTAAAATTGGCTTGGAGAAAATCTATGATAAGATTTCTTGGAATGTTGTTATTAATATGCTAGATTCTCTAAATGCCTCATTAGCTGGATTCACTCATGTGTCTCCTCCCCCCTACCTTTGAATGCTTACTCAATGGGAAGCCTTCCCATTCATCTTAGTTAAAACTGGCTTGGAGAAAGCTTATGATAAGATTTCTTGGAATGTTGTTATTAATAGGCTAGATTCTCTAAATGCCTCATTGGCTGGATTTACTCATGCATCTCCTCCCCTACCTTTGAATGCTTACTCGATAGGAAGCCTTCCCATTGGTTTAAGAGCGATAGAGGTATCAAACAAAGGGACCAAATATCACCCTACTTATTTGTCATTGTTTCTTACCTATTATCCTTTCTCTTGAACTAGGCTTGTGATAGGAACCTGCTCACCCTATTTTGCTTCAAACGTACTGATAAATCGTGTCATCTTCTTTATACCTATAATATCCTTTTGTGCTTTCATGCTAATAAGAAATCTTGTGACACTATCATCCAAATTCTTAGGTTTTATGAATCCTTAACTAATCTTAAGTTTAATAACCTCAAGTTTTCTATTTACTTTTCACGTAACACTCCTAATGATATTCGAAAGGAATTCTACAACCAATTTAAAGCAGAAAGAGAGTTGTGCTTATAAATTCTAATGCTTAATGCTTTTCCTTGATGTTCTTTGAGTATATCCTGAATGCTTAACTCCAATCGTTTTAACTAATATATCAAAAAGTTATTGTGACAAAAGAAGGACGGATGGATCACTCTTCCTAAATAACATGGTGGCCTTGCAATTAGTTAGGGATATCCATCACACCAAACTAAACATATTGCTCAATATCTTAATAAGGAGGACTTAATCTAGGTTGATGTGATGTTTGACAAATATGATTAGATATCTCCTTGGAATGATAAGATTTGCACCAACATTAGTTGTTGGACTTAGAAACTACTGCATGCATCAATTTGAAATGTGACATTTTTAATTTTATTAATAATGATTCTTCCAAGGATTTTATGCACGATTTCTAGATTTTGGATATCCTTCTTTCACGTAAGCCCGCTTACCTTGATCCTACATTTGACTTTTCAGATTTACATGTTGGGCCTTTGATTTCTGATCGCTATTAGAATCTGGAGCTTTTGAATGATCGTTTAATTTGACCCTCGGTGGTGGATGAAATCTCATGGATCAATTTTCCTCTTGATCCTGAGGCAAGATGATGGCTGGTTATGGAGATTCGATAGTCATGCTAAGGCTATTGCTTAATCTAGCTTTAAAGATTTGTAACGAGTCTATGGATTAAACAAATGTGCTGCGGCTAATGAGTCGACACGGTTTGGTCCACGAGTCGATGTCGGGAGTCTTCTGTCGGCTGAGTTGGATGCTGAGGTAGGCCGGGCCCTCTCGACGGGGTGTTGATCGGCGTTCCTCAGTCCGGGTGCCGTCTGTGTTGAGCAGCGTCTTCTCCATCTCCAGGCTGGTCTGTAGCTCGTCTTCGTACACTGGATGGTAATTCCTAGGTTGAGACGCTCGCGGCTTGATAGTGGCAGCTTTCTTACAAAAATAACATTCATCGGGTGATTCCTGACTTTGGCCCCTCCGACCAACAAGTCAAAAATTGTTTTTCTCTTCTTTTTTTTCTCTCTCTCTCTAGTCGGATGTCGATCAGAGACTTTTATACTACTATATGAGAGTCAATCATACGCGGGTTTGGCGTGACGGCCGATCCTCGAGGGATAAAATAACACTTTTGTGTGGCCACCGTCGCGGGACGCGCGGAACAGTGCCGGACAACGTCTTCCCGAGCTTTCGGGACAGGACATACCAAACAACGCCTTGGTACGAGTTCTGACTTGGCACGTGGGGATGCTCCCCTTGCTGACTCAGCTGTAGCGCGGCATGGCATCGGTTGTGACGTGTCTTGGACCCAAAATATACCGTGAAGTGGCCATCTTTAGTTTTATCTCGGATTGAGATTTTTTTTTTTTTTTTTTTCGCTGAAAACTCCTCCAAGTAACCTCCCGACATCTGTTAGGCTTGCTGCTATTAGAATGACCATCAACCCCCGTATGTCCCATTTGTAATAACTCTCCGAACACCGTGGAGCATCAATTTTTTGAATGTAGTCATTGCATCAAAGGTGTAAGGATTAGTTAAGTCAGAAGTCGGAGTGCCTCCTTCCCAATTTTGAATGTTGGAGTGATGGGAGGTAGTTCCTATTGGACAAACAACCTGGCATAGAGGTTGGCGGCTAGGCGTAGACGCTTCTTTGCTCTGAATGAAAGGGGTTTTCTGCAACAAAGTGATACAGTTTTGGGCTTGCTCTATTCTATTCTATTATATTCTATGATGATGTGTAACAAGCAAGAGGAAAATGATAGGATAGAGCGGATCCTTCCGTGTCGGATGGACTCGATCTACTATGGGTTTCTTTAAACTTTACTGTGATGGCTCTTGGGATCGAAATCAGATAGTGGGGTTGCAGTTTCATCTCAAGTGACCTCGATGCTGCTTGTATTTTTTTTTTATGATTCGACAATTTTGTATGACGATGGTCTTTTTGTATACCATTAAATCATAATAGATTCCTCTCTTCTTAGCAAAAAAGAAAAACAAAAGGATCAATCAACGGGCTTAACAGTCTTAAAGCACGGTAATGGTTTGAATGATACCAAGATTCTCATATTCTTTGTTTCTTCCGTTTGGTGTTTCACTCACATCGTTACAAATTGCCTCATTTCTCTGGATTACATAGGTAACGTCCAAAAAATTATAGAGCATAATTCTCCCCAAAATCCTGAGGCTGGAGCATCACGAAGATACTACGGAAACTGCCAGTCCTAAATAATCATACACGATCACATATATCTTTGCTTCATGGCCATTGCTATTCGCTGTGGGAGCATTCTGTAGCATGCAAATACAATCATCTTTTGCTAAAATTATGGTTCTTGTTTGCATATGTCTCGGCACCAATGTTTGTGGAGGCATCTTCACCTTTAGTTCTTCTATAAAACAGCACATAAGCTGCAGCAGATTTAACATCTTCCTCGTTGATAGGTGAAATATGGCTATCATCAAAATTATACCACCTATTTTCATCCAGAAGCTGCATGAGAAAAACGAAATACAACATCCTTTGTTGTTCATTACACAGATTTGGAGAAAAAGCTAAAGCCGAGTAGACTAGCAGTAACAATCATGAACTTCATGAAAATACACCGATAAGAAGCCATTTGATCAAATGTGGCTCATCACTAGCAAACTAAGTAGCCTATTGTTGTATCCATACCTTCTTTTTGTATTAACAGATCAAATGGTGAATTCTGTAACAAGAAAAATTAATTACTAAAATATTTCCAAAAATTTAAAACTCACCTTGATGTGTGCAGTATAATGCCCACTTGCCATGCTACCATAGTGGTTACTCAAGGCATAAAGCTCATAAATCTGGCGCGAACCTTTCTTGTGTGCCACATAATTTGTCAAATCCAAGTCATGAATCGGGAAATTGACAAAAGTTTCTAGTTTATGCTTTGTTGACCGGCTGAAGGAGAATCTTTTCAGATGAATAACCAGAACCTCAGGAAGCCTCCAGAGGTCCAACTTTTTGCTAGCTTGTCTTTGCTCCTTGCACCTTGGGCAGTACCTAAAGGATAATCATGTTCCACAAGTTAATGAGATCGGAAGCAACAAAATATGTCAAGAAAAAGAAAAAACAACACAAACTGCATGAAGGATAGCATAGGTTTTCACAGAGAAAGGAAGCATATGCTTGTGTTTACGTCAATTGATGAACCAAACTATCCCAAAATATTTAGTGAACAAGAACTGCAGAAGGTTCTGGCATTCATAGAGTATGAAAATAAAAAATATAAATGGAAAATATAAAGTTTATGGCTGAATTAAAAAAGGATGCATTTTTTTCACTTACACAAGGACAATATGGAGCATTGCTAACGGTTCCTGTTCATCTTTCCGGATAGCACTAAGGTTCCATTTACATACCACTAGGCTAAATGTCTGATATTTTCTATAAAGCATCTGCTATAACCCTATGAAGCTAAATATAATCTCATCCACTTATGAAGCAAAGCCTTGGAAACTTTTAACTAAAACAGCAAAGACATTTACTGAACCTATCAACAAGAAATTGACACCCACCACATATCTTCAGGAACTAGTGGTTCCTCTCTCAAGAAAGCATCCAGACATGTATATAGTGAGAGAGGTTCATTACGAGTCCTCTTTGGTGCAGGTGCATACTTGAACACTTCTGGATGATTCTCAAAGTGATGTGTATCATACTTCTTAAGATCCTTTTTTGACCAGTTAATAAACAGCAGGAGTGATGTTGATGACCCAGGCACCACGATAGGTTTTTCTTCTGATGGCAAATCAACTGGTGTATCATGTTCATCAACCAATTGAAGATGCATTTTATAGGTTGATTCTGCTTTAGAGTGATATTCTTGATCCTTCAACTGATCATCAGAATCTAAGCAAGCTTCATGGGTACCGTGTGCTGCTGCATTTACGCTGGAATCTGACTTGCTAAAAGACTGTATATCCTCATTTCCCAGCATAGGAGCAAGAATTCTCTGAAGTATATCTTGTATAGCAGCACCTGTGGCAAGTATATCGCGTGATATTAATGCAAGCAAAGGTATACCATAGGATTCCCAGGCCACTGAGCTGCTGATGCTGCCAGGTCCTCTGAAAGATTTAATAAACATGGTATAGTTAAAGATACAACAAAGTCCATGAGGGTATTATGACAAAAGGCTGACAGTAAATGGAAACAACTGAAAAGGAGAAAACCCAAGGCTCATAATTTTGCAAAATATAAATGAATATAAATAGCACGGATTGACATGAGCTTTTGTTTTAGAAAACGTGAGCCTCAAGTTTGGATTCTACAATAAATTACATTTGAACAATATTTTCATATGCATAAAATCAATAAGAGGTACACCAGAATTTTTAATATGTAACTTGATATATTGATACTATGCTGATTTGATTGAAGCATCTCCCAACGTAAATCCCTGTGGATTGGTGACGAAGTTGGACTCAACTCAACTTGAAAATGTTTTCATTTTAATCTACTTTTTTTTTTCTTATCTTTAAGATAATTTTAGTACTTAACGTGGGATTTTTGTGAAAATCATAAATTATCACATTTCTGAGATTCTTCAAGGAATACCAAGGAAGCCAATGAAAAAAAAAAGGGTTGAAAAGAAACCCACAATTTGGGATTACAAGGATCGATCGACAATTCTAACTCTACAAATAAGTTAAATCATATATAACAAAGAAAGCCAATTAACTATAACAAAGGAAGCCAATTAATTAGTTGCCAAAACAAATTTGAAAGTTTTATCTTCCTCAAAGAAAGAACAACTGATTGGCTTACCCTGATGTAATTCTTTTAACAGTATTTTTCTATTTTTTTATTTTTATTTTATCATACTTAAGGGTCTGAGTTGATGAGAATTTTTTCTCCCAATACATGTAGGTGTGAGCCCACAATCTTTTCCCCTCAGAGAATTCAAAGGAATTGGAATGAGTCCAAAACAAGGTTTGCCATATCACGCCAAGCGGCAGTGCAGATCCTGCTCTGGATAGGTACATACTGGCATACCATATGTCGGTAAGCCGGTATGTACCAACAATCTAACCACTTATTATCTTCTTCTCTCTTCCCCAATTATCTAACCACTTATATTCCATAATTGGACAAGCTATGAAGTCCCAAGAATCCTTGCTGTCCTAGGCTTCTCTTTGATCACACACATTCACCAAAACCCTAACAGTTAAAAACTTGGATGTCGTTGGAGCTACCAGGTATTGAATCAACCTCATAATCAAGTAAAAATAGCCACAAAGAGTAGCCTCAATGTTGTTTTCTCCCTCAAGACTAATATTGAATTTGCACTCCATGTATTTTAAATGTTTTTAGTTACGACTGCTATTTTTAGTGAATTGTGTGTTCTACCATATCTTCCCCTCTCTGTATTGTCATATTTTTCTCTTTCCATCAATTTTACTCCCAATACCTTAAGCCTTAACACCCTCAAGTGTCCTACATCATGAGCCATATATGTAAAGAAAATGTACCAATACAAGAAGTAATTACAAAATAATGATGATGTACGAATTAAAGATAAATATTGTTCTTCACAAGTTTTGGCATCTTATTAGCTACAAGATGATATTAGGCTGAATATATCTTATAATTGTACCAGTCCTGTAAGTTATCAAAACTAAGATTGGTACTGAAAACCAGATAATTACATATTTCCCCCTGTAGTTACCTCTGTGTTGCATCTGGGTCCCTGGACTTTTAAAAGTCACATTTGGGTCTCAAAAGTTTCAAAAATGCTACAAGTTACCAAATTCTTCCATCAATGTTGTCTTTTTCTCTTTTTTCTTTTCACCATTTCTATTGCTGATCTCTTAAGCGTTAGTGCACTTTATGTTGTCCTACATCACAAGCCTTATATTTATAGAAAAAATACTGGTTTGGAGAGTACTTACACTTCATGACGATGTACAAATTGAAGAAAAATAGAGTTCTTCACAACTTTTGGGATCTTATAAGCTACAAGGTGATCATCATCTTTGATGGTTGATAGCAGGATTAAAGGATCTTCCAGAAATTGATGGATCATGTGTCCGTGTATCTGTGAAATTGTTTCAATAGAAATTATGAATTAGAAACTAGAGCTCACACTGGCCACTGCATTTCTGCCAAAAAGAAAATTTCCGCAAACCTCTGCAAGTAGTAGTTTCTCTCCATTCTTTAAGGAGCATGCATTGCTTAAAGCCTGGATCAAGTCCCTGCACCGACCCTGCTTCGGTACACTTACAGTACAAGTCGTTGGAAGAGCACTCCCGTCACTAGTGAAAACCACGACGGTCATAGTCCGTGAAGAAGCAGATTGTAAAGGCAACGAGAGGTACATAAATGGATCAAATGTCACAGACACTTTCCCACACACAGGACAAACCAGAGTGGACTTGTATTGACCCTGTTAAATTTGCAATTATCAGCCAAAGAAAATGAATGATCTATCAACAGCAGATATCAAGCAACCAGCAGCAGAATTTTAAAAAAAAAATCACTTGCAAAATGCAAAGAAATGTTCACTTGTTCTGAACATATTTTAAGACTAAACTTTACCACCAAACACAAAATTGCAGTAAAAGTGTAGGGCCTGTAGGCTTCTTTGGATGCTACTAGAAAGTAAAACAAGACTGAAAAGTTACGATAGGCCCATGAGGTGATTATTTTAGCAAATGAAAACTTGCCGCCCCCTCTTTAAGATTGTAGTAGAGATTCATACTTCCATATGAAAGAGACTTATACCACTCCCTTCCCCTCGTATGATTCCAGGTCCAGATGCTTGGTCATTTATAGATCTAAACCAGTTGGATTTGATAACTGACCCATTTTACAAAGGACAAGTTTTAACCTATGGCAAAATCTAAATTTTCGTACAAGGCATAGAGTTGACTTTTATTAATTTGACTTTACTCTTGGAGTACTCAAACGAGGAAGGGCATCCCTATTTTTCATTCACATAAATATCTGGAAAGTAAAATAAGAATATGAAGTGCATACTGTTAATCACTGAATTGTATCACATGATGCTAGCTTGTATCAACTCACAAGATACCAGCTTGCATCAAGCCCTCATGATTTGACATAGATCAACAACATAGTAATCTTAGTTTACCAGTGTTAGGCTCTATTTCTGATAATAACTTCAGACTTATTTATTTATTCTCACTTCTTCAATGCATCCCCCTTTCCCATTTAATATCTGGTCAATTTGGCTAATGCAGAGTTGGTATTCGTCATCCGAAAATAGATCCTGGTTTACAGGCTTATCGAGGTAAAAGTTCCTTTCAGTGTATTAAAATCATTGATCAAACATGAAGTTTACATAAGGTTTTCAAGATTTGTTTAGACATATGCTAATAACAAATTATGCACTGGAATAGGCTGAAACCATATCAAATTTTGTGTCTCGTGTTTCAGTGAAAAAAAGTTAACTAGTGTTTATTTTCTTTGTAGATTGTTTTCATTCAAGTTAACCAATATCCCATACACCATGAAGAATATAATGCAGTATCAGTAATTATATGCTAATACATGAGCTTCTCTGTGTCTTCACAATATCTTTACAAAATCAACTTAATATCAAATGAGGAATTATATGAACCTAGTCATTGCATGCATTGCATTAATTACTCACAATATGCCTGTCACATTTGTACTATTTGAAGAATTTCTGATGTGATCCAAAGTTGTAAAGCATTGCAATTAACAATTACACATAATATTGGTGAATGCTAACTGAACTCATATTTATGAGCAAGTATTCGGCCTTACCCTCCAATTTGGCATGATATAACTAGCATATTCAAAAGAAAAACTAAAATGCGACAATCTACCTAAGAACAGAACTGATTTGGCAAAAGAAACATTAATCAAAAGACCCAAAAAGAATTTAGGATGGAGTTAATGCATCAACATGGAATGAGGAAAAATTAGCTAAAATGACGTGTCTCTATGGCTATTAACTAGCAATATTACAATAAGCAGCACATTGCCACACCAACGGCTTTTGGTGGTCCCTTTTTTTATAAAAAATAAAAAACTGAAACTCTAGTAAGTGCTTTCATAATTTTAAACTCAAACATATCATTGACAACAAAACAATCCATAACCAAGAAAACTAAAATCAATCAGTAGTTCAAATCAATACAAAATAATCCTGATGTTAGTCCAAAGCAATGAATGTCATACCGCCCAAAATGGTACAAACAGGTGGTATGCCCAAACTAATACACGGACCACTCCCATTTTAGGCGAAACGGTCCAATTCAGGGAAAAATATAAAAGAAACCTAAAAGAACAATGGGGCCTGTCCAACTTAGTATTAAAAAAAAGAAAAGGAAAACACAATTAGTGAAGCCGCTGCCACCGCCACTGCTGTTCGAGGTCGCCGCTGCTGCCTTTCACCGACATCTTTCGGTCGTACAATACACTCCCTCGCTTCTCCTCCGCTTCTTCATTCTTCTTCCTTCCTCCACTATTTCCTCTTCTTCCATTACTTTCTCCACCTGTTCCTCTACCACCTCCTTTAATTCCTGCCTCTTCCACCTTCCTCCTGTTCCACTGCATTCTCTTCTTTCTTCCTCTTCCTTATTCTTCTCCTTCTCCGCTGTGCTGGTACTGACCGATATATAATGGTCCAGCTAGTGATCGGTACAGGTCCGGTACACCATACTGTCACGAACGATCGTCGCGCACCCGCAACAACTTCGTTCAACGAGCCATTCGTCGCATTTGCATGCTTGTACAGAGATATGGCAGCATGTTTTGCCTTGGTTTTGTGTGTTTTTGCTTAGAAAATGTAAGCAACGACAGTTCGCAGCGCTGCAGTGCGATCGCTCACCGCGCTGGGCCTAACTACCCCAAAATGGCTCTGTTTTCGCGTGTCATGGCTTGTTTTCTGCACATCGCAGCTGCACGCGAAATGTCAACCATCTCAGCACCCTGGAACCCCCCGGGTGACACAGGGCTGGATGGGGATTCGATATACAGTTGGGCGTTGAACAATCTTCACAAGTTCGCACGTTGACTTGACGGGAACTTGCCTTCGCGCCCAGCACCCTGTCACGGACTTAGCTGGAATTGCCTAAGTCGTGAGGCACCCTTGCGGCAAAGATGCAAACTTAGCTTGCGTTGCCTAAGTCGCGCCTCGCCCTTGCGATATGCGTCCGCAAAGATCAGCCCACTTGCAACCTCTCGCAGGTCCCGAAGGACCTGTAAAAGAGAAAGTTGATTAGTTCGAAGAACGAACGACAGATAAGTCCCGATGTCTCGTGAAAAGGGGAAGTTTTACAAGCAATTCAGCAAGCACCTTACATGCACAAGAGAAAAGAGGGAGAGGAGGAAAACAAGGACTTTAGAGGAAAACAAGTCCACAAACAGTTGCTCACCGGGTGCCGAGCGCGACAACAAGTTCCCGTCAAGGTAACGTGCGAACTTGCGAAAGATTGTACAACACCCGACACTATACCGAAGCCCTATCCCCTATGGTGCCACCCGGCTGGTTCCAGGGTGCTGAGATGGTTGACGTTTCGCGTGCAACAGCGGGCTGCAAAAAACAACCCGTGGCACGCGAAAACGGAGCTGTTTTGGGCTGTTTTGCTCGGTTCGATGAGCGATCGCACTGTAGCGCTGCAACTTGTTCGAACTTACATTTTTACAAGCAAAAGGACATAAAACCAAGCCAAAACATGCTGTCACGCAGCTGTACATGTAAACACAAACGACAAACGGTTCGTTGAATAGAGTTGTTGCGGGCGCGCGACGACCATTCGTGACATTCTCCCCCACTCAAACTGTCGATGCCCTCGTCAATGCTTGTTGGTAGTTGTTGATGATCGCTTCTTCATGTCGTAGGGTGTCTTCGGGCTCCCAGCTGGCTTCAGTTCGGGGAAACTTTCGCCACTTCACCAAGTACTCGGTCTGCTCAGCTCCAGTGGGTAGCTTTATCTTGCGGTCCGCTAAAATGATTTCAACTCGCTTCTCGTAGGGGGCTCTGGTGGGGGGTAACCGAGTTAGAATACTTCGGGAAGCATCTTGCGGATCCGAGTGGTAGGCTTTCAAGTTGCTGGCATGAAGAACATTGTAAATTTTGAACCACGTCGGCAACTGCAACTTGTAGGAGATGTTGCCCACCCTGCTGATAATTGGGAAGGGCCCTTTATACTTGCGCACCAATCCTTTGTGTACTTTGTTCCTAAAGAATTGGAGTGATATTGGTTCATGAGGGTGCAGAACGTGGCCAGAGCGTTGGTTAAGCCAAAAGGCATCACCAAGAACTCAAACGCTCCATACCTGGTCACACCAGTAGTCTTCGCTTCGTCGCCTTCAGTAATGTGCACCTGCCAATACCCCGACCGAAGGTCGAGTTTTGAGAAATACTTGGCTTTTGCCCAACTGGTCGAACAAGTCCGCGATAAGTGGGATGGGATACTTGTTCTTCACCGTCACTTTGTTGAGGGCTCGACAATCGACGCATAGTCGGAGGCTCCCATATTGTTTATTCTGGAAGAGAACTGGAGCTCCGAATTGTAACGGACAAACTTCTAAACAAGATGTTGGATGTAATGCTTATGTCTGTCCGTTGTCTTTTGGCATGTTCATGCCTTGTACAGAATGTAAAGGGGCGGCCGAAGGCTTAATAGTCCCATTTTAGTTGGGTTGGTGGCCTCTTTAGGCTTGTAAATAAAGGTTGTGTCATGTGGACACGTTCGAGAGCTTCTCGGTCTGTAATGGACCATTTTACCTTTTGTTGTGCCACTATTCAGAGCTTGTAAAGTCTGTTTGTAATTTGCATTGTCTATGAAGTGTTTTTCGGACATGTTTGCTTGTGGATCCCGATTGAGGCGTTCTCTTCAACCCGTTCTCTCTTTTGTTGGTCCTAAGGGACAATGGGAGGCTTCGGGGAGGCTGACCTTTGCGGACGGACGCGCGAGGGTGCCGCACGCCTTAGGCAAAACCAGCTAAGGTCGTGACATTGTGGTATCAGAGCGGGACAAGCACTCATAGAAACACTTGACATGCAAACGTGGGGGACCTAGCGGGGCTGCGTTGAGGGCAGTCAGCACACGCGCGACCGTTTGAGGGAAAACGGGCATGGAGATGTAGGGAAAAGAGTCGCTCAGAGGAGCGGGCATCTGAGATTGGCATTCAGAGGAATGGCCAACCCTTCGCGCAAGAGGCACCACGAGAACAGGCAAGCTTGGAAGAATTTAGAGCGCACAAAGGTTGGGATGGCTGAGTTTGAGCTACGGCTCAACGTTGACAACTTTACTTGATGGTGCTCAAGGCAAGCGAGGCGCTTGGCAAAGGACGAGACCATGCAAAGTGGAATGAGTTGCTCAGCGACCGAAAGAGTTGTGCAAAGCTCACAGAGGTGAGGGGAATTGCTAACTCGAAGAATTCGGTACTCATGCATGGGCTTGTATGCGGACGATGGATTGTTCGTGGCCATCCCAAGGCGGTCGAGACTCGGCGCCATGGAGCATTGAAACTTTCTCTTCGACATGCGAAGGATACGTCCGGAGGAGGCTGAAATGTGCAACGAGTTCAGCATGTTGCTAGGCCTTGAGGGGTGCAGCGGTGGCTGTATTGACGTGGAGGCGCAATCTAGTAAGTGCGTTTGCAAGAGGCAGAACAATGCACAGTTTGTTCAGTAGATCGGAGTAGTCCAAGGGGATGGTGGTCTCTGAAACGAAGAGAGATGTTGCTCCAACGGGACAGTTATCCAGGAGGGATAAGTCTCAGCTCTCCAGAGGGAGAATCATGTGAGACGGACTTCACATGTTGAGGAGGAGTACCTCACAAACAACAACTCCACGAAGCTCGATGGACTGAGCAAGCGGCGAGGAGTCGTCGCATGATCTCGCTTGAGAGAATGCATTGGTGGATGCATTGCGAGATCAAGTGGGGGAGCGACCCAAAGCAACTCAAATGGAGGCACACTTGGAGTCGATATGGAGATCGGACTCAAGGGAGGGCTGACCCGTGGAATGGTGGGCGCGAGGGCCACCATCGACTCAATGCAGAAACGAGGAGCGGAGCAACTTGGGTGTAACTTTGCGAAGTACCCAAGCCGCATGAAGGGAGCCAGCATAGAAGTTGGAACATGGAGCAGAGGCACAGCGCTTTCCCTAGACAGAGGTCAAGGACATGAACTCTTGCAGAGGCAGGAGTAGAATCATGCTGTTCCCTGGGTCCTTCATTCTGACAGAGCGGACTCATCTTGCATGGTGCCAAAGACGAAGGGAGCTTCGAGGCACATGCACCTTATCTCGGAGGAGCATTCGATGGAGGAACTAAGGCGACTCAATTTGCGGAGGCGAAGTTGGGTACAGAAGGCCTTAGCACGGGGCAAGAGGACGCAGAGGCGGGTACTCTTGAAGAATATGCCACAGTGTTGCCATTCGAGTTGCTATGAAGGAAGCGGTGCGCAGTGGAGATTGTGCTGGTAGGGGCAGAGGCCCAGGATCCAGACAATGGTGCACAAATTACATTGAAGTCGGTGGACTTCGGGAGCTACTAGGCGACGGACTGTCCTAGAGCGGTGCTTCATCTAGGTGTGACCCAAGAGTGGGTGGATGAAGGTCGATTGCCAAAGGAGCGAACAAAATCGAAGGTGGAGGAGACCTTGCGATGTATTGGCAGAGGCCACACATGGAGGGTTCACAATTCGAGTTTATTCCACAAGGATCAGAATGCAATGGAGATGTCACCAGGAGGCGACATGGTGCAGCGGATCGTGGTGGAACAGTTCGTGGCAATGCGACACACACGACATAGTCCCGTGAGGGATGAGATCATATGGAGGTATGATCGGGAGCTACTGGGAGCTCCGCTTTGGTGAACAACACGACGGCAAGAAGGGCTATGGATTCAAGGAGTGAAGGCCATGGTACCGCAGAGGCGGGTCTTCCGGGCGTGCACCGAATTTTGCATCGGATGAAAACCTTGGTCATCAGCATATGGGGGCTGGGTTCCACCAAGGGAAAAGTTCGAATGCAAGTACCAGCGAGTCCCATGAGAGGGACTTGATCATGCAGAGGTATGATCGAAGCAGCTGGAGAGTTGGACTGCTCCAGAGCTCATATTCGCTTAAGGGAGCCCGACAAGTCAGAGGACAAGGTCGAGTAAGCGAACGTTGCTACCAAGGAAGCTAAGGAGAACAGAATCGGTGCAAACCCTACAATGTGATGGCAGAGGCCATGCATGGGAGTTGCAGTCTGTCTTTCCATCGACCAAACAGACTGCTTGGAGAACACAGAGGTGTTGAAGCAGGAGGTCGAAAGGGGCGAGGAAGCGACGATGAGTCCAGAGGGACTTAGCTACCCAAAATCAAGCATCAGTTAGAATGGAGGTGGACTCAGAGGAGTGCCACGGAGACATCTCTACTGATTGTGAAGGAAAGGGATACAGAGGCGAAGCGACGGATAGTAGGGCCATGGGCATGGCAGCGCCATGGTACCGCAGAGGCGGGACTTCCGTGCAAGTCATTGATCCCTTGCTCTCACGGAGGGAGAGCGCTTGGTCGTGAAAGGGGCCGAGGAGGTGGAGCATGCAGAGGCAATCTCCAAGTACCGAGACAAGGCTGAAGGGCAGAGGCCAAGAAACTTCGTAAGACCGGTGTCAACAAGTTTCTCATCAAGATAGCCGTAAGTGAAGGACTTCGGGTCATGCAAGAGTGCACGACCAAGGAACGAAGCAGGCAGTACGTGGTGCTGTACCTTTGCTACTCAGTGGAGTAGGCGGCAGGGTTGATGGAGAAGACGGTACAATCCCAGAGGCGACCTCATCTATCAGAGAATTACTCCAAGTTGGGGTGAAAACTTCCTGCATTCCAGAAGTTCAATGGCATTGAGAAGGTGAATCACAGTAGCTAACTCAACGCAAGGAGTGCAAACACTTCAAGTGCTTCAGAAGTGTGAGCAAAGAGCAGGCGAAGGCCAGTAACCAGCTCGATGCATGAAGTACAACCTCGAGGAGGCGGGCGAAGTCAAGTAACCTTTGCCTTCTCAACTCTTAAGAGAATGGGCGAAACCGAGTACCCCAGTTCTCTTATCTATCCAGCAGAGGAGCTCTGCACAAGTTCAAAGACCCTTCGAAGATAATGGAAGACAATAGTTGTCAAAATCCTCACCAACGGTGATCAGTGCTACTGAGAGTAGATTGTCCGCTTCATTTCCCAACGAAATGCCAATCGAAAGCGGAAGTGATGCGAACCTACTTGGATGTGACAACTAACTGAAAGAAGAGTCAATGAGCAGATTTTGTGGAGGAAGGACCCAAAACTTCAGAAGTTTGCGAGGCGATGCTCGTTAAAGCTCCAACAAGCATCCACCCAGTTCAAGCAGCATGTGGAAATTTTGAGAAACTGGCGCAGTAAGAATGGTCTTTTCCTTCATTTGGTGGATCCGTAGGAATCAACGAGGATCAATACAACTCAGCCAACCCCACACCAGAGTCAGAGTCATTGGCGAGTTGAAGCAGCATGGCGGATCAAAGGTTCGACTACTCAGAAACAGCAGCGGAGAGCAGCTGGGAGCCAGGAGGCGCATTGCAGCTGGAGCGGAAGATTGAAGACTCAGCAAAGGCGAAGAGTTGCAGTGTTCACAAAGGCTTCGACGAGGACGTCGAAGGGATAAGTGGGGGAGAATGTAACGGACAAACTTCTAAACAAGATGTTGGATGTAATGCTTATGTCTGTCCGTTGTCTTTTGGCATGTTCATGCCTTGTACAGAATGTAAAGGGGCGGCCGAAGGCTTAATAGTCCCATTTTAGTTGGGTTGGTGGCCTCTTTAGGCTTGTAAATAAAGGTTGTGTCATGTGGACACGTTCGAGAGCTTCTCGGTCTGTAATGGACCATTTTACCTTTTGTTGTGCCACTATTCAGAGCTTGTAAAGTCTGTTTGTAATTTGCATTGTCTATGAAGTGTTTTTCGGACATGTTTGCTTGTGGATCCCGATTGAGGCGTTCTCTTCAACCCGTTCTCTCTTTTGTTGGTCCTAAGGGACAATGGGAGGCTTCGGGGAGGCTGACCTTTGCGGACGGACGCGCGAGGGTGCCGCACGCCTTAGGCAAAACCAGCTAAGGTCGTGACAGAATGGTGCTTTAGAACTACGGATGAGACCACTGCTTAGCAGTTCACCTAACTACTTACTAAGCTCTGCCAACTCTGGAGGGGGCATGTGGTAGGGTGGTCTCGCTAGAGGCTTCACTCCTGGCTCCAGCTCGATGTGGTGACCCACGCCTCTACGTGGCGACAGAATCTTCGGCAACTCGGGTGGCATAACATCCGTGAACTCCTTCAGGACGTTCGCCACCACAGCAGGTTCATGAATGACCTTCTCGTCGAGTGGCTCTAGCTTCATAGCAGCCACGAATGTTAGTTCACATTTTCGTACCCCTTTCTTCAGTTGTAATGCCGATATATGTTGGGGTTCCCTAGTTCCTTTCCGAGAGACGGGAACCACACAGGGGTCGTCACCTCCCATCACACATAGGGAGTTAAGGAACGGCATTGGCACCAACTTCGCCGCGTGTATAAATTCCATTCTAAGAATCACTTGGAAGTCATCCAATGGCACCACCATCATGTTTGTGCTCCCGCTCCATGTTCCGATCTTGATGGGAACTCCCTTTGCCAACCCGGAGATTCGTCTGGCCTCCGAGTTCACCGCCTTCATTCGACTTGGGCTCTTCTCCATGATCAGCCCAAGTCGCTTTGCTTCTCGATCAGTAATAAAATTGTGGGTAACGCCCGTGTCCACCATTGCACGGGTCGTTTGGCCAATGAACTTAATGTCTACGTACATAAGCTCGCCACTTCCTGTTTTTTGTAGCCTTGTCTTCATGTTCTCCCCCACTTGACCCCGCATGGCGTTCAACAAATGCATTGCTCCCATCCGGGGTCATTGCGACTCCTCATCGTCGCTACTGGATTCAGAACTACTCGAACTAAGAGCGATAGCCTTACCCTTGTCCGATTGAGAGGGTGGGGGGTGGATGGAAGCTGTTAAAGCATTGAGTGCCTGCTTTTGTGGGCACTCCCTCACCATGTGTGGCCCTCCGCACAAGAAGCATCCGCCAGGTTTCAGGGCCTTGCCTTTCGGGCTTGGCCCTTTGTGGGAATTCTTCTTCCTTTGTTCGCCTCCGAGCTCCTTCCCTCAAGAATATTTCGGAGGGCAATTGCTTGAAGATTGTTTCCTTTTTCCCGGGTCTTCTGTCACGGACAAACTTCTAAACAGGATGTTTGATGTAATGTTTATGTATGTCCATGTCTTTTGGTATGTTCATGCTTTGTACAGCATATAGAGGGACGGCCGAAGGCTTAATAGTCTCATTTTAGTTAGGTTGGTGGTCGCTTTAGGTTTATAAATAAAGGTTGTGTCATGTGGACACGTGTGAGAGATTTTCGGTCTGTAATGGACCATTTTACCCTTTGTTATGCAACTGTTCAGAGCTTGTAAAGTCTGTTTGTAATTTGCACTGTTTATGAAGTGTTTTCGGAGATGTTTGCTTGTGGATTCCGAATGAGGCGTTTTCTCTAACCCGTTCTCTTTTGTGGGTCCTAAGGGACATGGGAGGCTTCGGGGAGGCTGACCTTTGCGGACGGACACGCATGGGTGCCGCACGACTTAGGCAAAACCAGCTAAGTCCGTGACAGATGGTATCAGAGCAGGACAAGCCCTCATAGAAACCTTTGTGCGCTCCGCATTCTTCCAAGCTTGCCTGTTCTCGTGGTGCCTCTTGCGCGAAGGGTTGGCCATTCCTCTGAATGCCAATGTCAGATGCCCGCTCCTCCGAGCGACTCGTTTTCCCTACATCTCCATGCTCATTTTCCCTCAAACGGTCGCGCGTGTGCTGACTGCCATGGTACCGCAGAGGGGGGTCTTTCGTACGTGCATCGAATTTTGCATCGGATGAAAGCCTTGGTCATCAGCATATAGGGGCTGGGTTCCACCAAGGGAAAAGTTCGAATACAAGTACCAATGAGTCCCATGGGAGGGACTTGATCATGCAGAGGTATGAACGAAGCAGCTGGAGAGTTGGACTGCTCCAGAGCCCATATTCGCTTAAGGGAGCCCAACAAGTCAGAGGACAAGGTCGAGTAAGTGAACGTTGCTACCAAGGAAGCTAAGGAGAACAGAATCGGTGCAAACCCTATAATGCGATGGCAGAGGCCATGCATGGGAGTTACAGTCTGTCTTTCCATCGACCAAAGGGAGCTGCTTGGAGAACACAGAGGTGTTGAAACAAGGGGTCGAAAGGGGCGAGGAAGCGACGACGAGTCCAGAGGGACTTAGCTACCCAAAATCAAGCATTAATTAGAATGGAGATGGACTCAGAGGAGTGCCACAGAGACATATCTACTGATCGTGAAGAAAAGGGATGCAGTTGCGAGACGACGAATAGTAGGGCCATGGGCATGGCAGCGCCATGGTACTGCAGAGGCGGGACTTCCATGAAAGTCATTGATCCCTTGCTCTCATGGAGGGAGAGCGCTTGGTCGTGAAAGGAGCCGAGGAGGTGGAGCATGCAGAGGCAATCTCCAAGTACCGAGACAAGGCTGAAGGGCAGAGGCCGAGAAACTTCGTAAGACCGGTGTCAATGAGCTTCTCATCAAGATAGCCGAAAGTGAAGGACTTCGAGTAATACAAGAGTGCATAACCAAGGAACGAAGCAGGCAGTATGCGGTGTTGTACATTTGCTACTCAGTGGAGTAGGCGACAGGGTTGATGGAGAAGACGATACAATCCCAGAGGCGACCAAACCTATGAGAGAATTACTCCAAGTTGGGGTGAAAACTTCCTGCATTCTAGAAGTTCGATGGTATTGAGAAGGTGAATCACAGTAACTAACTCAACGTAAGGAGTGCAAACACTTCAAGGACTTCAGAAGTGTGAGCAAAGAGCAGGCGAAGGCTAGTAACCAGCTCGATGCATGGAGTACAACCTCGAGGAGGCGGGCGAAGTCAAATAACCTTTGCCTTCTCAACCCTTAAGAGAATGGGCGAAACCGAGTACCCCAATTCTCTTATCTATCCAGCAGAGGAGCTCTGCACAAGTTCAAAGACCCTTCGAAGATAATGGAAGATAATAGTTGTCAAACCCTCACTAACGGTGATCAGTGC